>NC_056739.1:1784548735-1784848735 GCF_019279795.1 Protopterus annectens | reverse complement strand
TACGAGGGTAGTGTGACAGTGGTGAGGACTGCAGTGGGAGTGACAGATCCATTTAAGGTGGAGGTGGGATTACATCAAGGATCAGATCTGAGTCCTTTCTTATTTGCAGTGGTGATGGACAGGTTAACAGATGAGATCAGACAGGAGGCCCCGTGGACTATGATGTTTGCAGATGACATTGTGATCTGTAGTGAGAGTAGGAATCAGGTTGAGGAGACTCTGGAGAGGTGGAGATATGCTCTAGAGAGCAGAGGAATGAAGGTCAGCAGGACTAAGACAGAATATATATGTGTAAATGAGAGGGAGGGTAGAGGAATGGTGAGGATGCAGGGAGTAGAGCTGGTAAAGGTGGACAAGTTTAAGTACTTGGGATCAACAGTTCAGAGTAATGGTGAATGTGGAAGAGAGGTGAAGAAGAGAGTACAGGCAGGGTGGAATGGGTGGAGAAGAGTGTCAGGAGTGATTTGTGACAGACGGGTACCAGTAAGAGTGAAAGGGAAGGTCTACAAGAGGGTAGTGAGACCAGATATGTTATATGGGTTGGAGACAGTGGCATTGACAAAAAGGCAGGAGTCAGAGCTGGATGTGGCAGAGTTAAAGATGTTAAGGTTTGCACTCAGTGTGACTAGGATGGATAGGATTAGGAATCAGTATATTAGAGGGTCAGCTCATGTTGGACAGTTTGGAGACAAAGCAAGAGAGATGAGATTGCGTTGGTTTGGACATGTGCTGAGGAGGGATGATGGGTATATTGGGAAAAAGATGCTAAGGATGGAGCTGCCAGATAAGAGGAAAAGAGGAAGGCCTAAGATGAGGTTTATGGATGTGGTGAGAGAGGACATGCAGGTGGTTGGTGTGACAGAGCAAGATGCAGAGGATAGGAAGAAATGGAAAGAGATGACTGGCTGTGGCGACCCCTAACGGGAAAAGCCGAAAGATGATGATGATGATTGTGTTGTTTAAAATCAACTATTGTCACTATTGCTAACAACATGGGGTCATTAGTCTGTCCCCTTTAACATAATATGTCATGAATTACAATTCTGATAACATGTTCCGCAAAGTACGTGTCTGGTGTGGCAAGGAGATGTGAGAAGGAAGAATTGTTCACTTGAATGCACTTCTTGCTCTGGCCATTGCTATATATACCCATGCATTGAATTTAATTCACTATCTGTAATTTCCCTAACAATCTTACCCTTCTAATGTCTTCTATTTCCTGACCACTTGGCATCATACAAACATGGTTCACGACTTAAGGGAAAAAGTGAAGAATTTAGTTTAGGCTGCCTTAGGTAGCTAAAAAATGACTGGCAGCTTTGCACATATGGAAGCACTCTGGATAATAATCATTCAAGAAAATACAGCTGTTAGATAACTTGCTGTGTGGCAGAAAGTGCAACTGAGGTGAATTGAGACAAATAAAGTTTATTCCACAAATACACAGATCATGTATTTGTGTAATAAACTATTGATATTATCTTATTTGGAATATGATACCTTTCATCTGGCTTCTCTGGTGGTACACTACTGTGTTTGATGATTTTGGTCATTTTGTGTGCATCTTTCACCTTTGCTTTTATTTACATGAATCATTGTTTAAATCCTGTTTACAGAACATCTAATCATAATTCACAATATTTAATTCTGAATTGTAATACATTTTAAGATGCATTTGCTCTTCACTTGGCAGTGGGCACTGATGGTTCACTACCTAAGGAAAAAAAGTGAAGAATATGGTATAGGCTGCCTTAGGTAGCTCAAACACACTTGGCAACACTGTGCAGCTCTGCAACACAGAGCGTACTTACATCAGTAAATGCACCTGACAGATATGAAATTCTGTGTACAATTTGTAAATTAAGTGAATTGAGAAAAATAAGGCACATGAAGTATTGTTCAAATCCTGTTCACAGAACACTGTGTCATACATCAAAATATTTACTTTTCCATTTTTTTCTGATTTTAAGGCACATTTGATCTCCACTTGGCAGTGTGCAAACATGGTTCACTACTTAAGAAAAAAAGTGAAAATCTTAATTTAGATTGACTTCGGTGGCTTAACCATGTCTGGCAATGGCAAGCCATCTTCAGCACTCTTGACATTAACTGAGAGTTGAAATTTATCCCATCGCAAAATTACCTTTGTGGCACAAGATGTAAAAACAATGACTTTTGATAAGTAATAGAGACTATTAAGGATTTTATTCCAGCTACAAGATATTTTTTAAGAAGGTGGTAAGAAGCATTTTTCTCAAAAAGTTTTGAACTGTGACAGTAAAGAAAATGGATAATGTTAAACATATTCCTTGCAAGCAATTTATCAGTAGGCCTTGCATAATAAAAATGGCCTTTTTAGCATATAAGATTAATGTTTCACATATATACACAGCCTAATCAATGTCTACCTTCCTAGCCATGACAATGAGTATATTTCAAATAAAAATCACCTGCATATGTATGATGGGCTCAGTACATTTGTGGTAATCGTCATAACCTATCACATATCCCAATTATGTATTTAGGACCCCTGTGCCTTCTGAAATATGCATGTAACATAAACTGACCTGTATTGATCATTACGTTCAACTGCATCCATGTGAACCATATTTATTTGCAGTGAGAATTACTTTAACATAGGAATGTATTCCAAGACAGGATTAAAACTATAAACAAATAAGGTTTTCTGAAGTAAATCTCCATTTATTCACATATTGGAAAATGTTAGATTTCTGGAGTGTAATGTTAGCTTTCCTCTGTTCCGTTGTGGCGACCCCTAACTGGGAAAAGCCGAAAGAAGACACACACAATGTTAGCTTTCCTGTGGCAATGTCAGTTAAGCCATTAATTTGGAAATTTTGCCTCCTTTATCCCAATGGTGTGATCCTCACTTCTTACAATAATATTTTAACATTGGTAAGCCCCAAACTGATTCTACATCAGAATTCAGCCATCTTTCACCTTCCAAAGTACAACCCTCAAAAGCAATGCCATTAATCATCCCATTTTTGATTACTGGAACCCGTGATAATGGGTGGAGTATCAAACATGGCACAGCTCAATGCCTGATGTAGGTAGAACCAATGTGTCTGCCAAGGGTTTCATCTGCTTAGAATCACACAAATGCAGTTGGCAAAACTTTGTGTTTGTGTAATACCAGTAATGTAAGATCTTAATTAGGTGCCAGTTCAGACATAGTTTGCAGGCTTGACTTTTGCAGACTTGGCTGACAATGAAGAAAATTATATTAAATTTAGAGCACAAAGGTTGGATGCTGAGAAATCAGAGAATTTTGTGGCACTCCTTGTAAAGTGTTATAGCCTTATGCTGCTAAAGGGGGATAACACTGGGTCTCAGTATAAGGCTGAGGCTTGGAATAACTTTCCCAAGGCTGCATCCACTGCAACTGGCATTGTGTGCAATGGGGAACGATGTTGCTAACATTATAGTGATTTTAAAAAGCACAAGCAGAGCCTCCTAAGCCAATGGAAGACTGAATTTGGACTGAGAGCAGTTGTAAGTACAATGACCCATGACCTGTCTATGATATGCAGTAATTATCTAGCCAGCCAACACAGTTACTCATTATGCTTCATATATATGTGTCTTCTTTTTGTTCTCTAGAGCTGCAGAGGCGATTGCTCTAAATGCAAACCATGAGGCACACCAGCAGAGATTAACACACCTCAGATAAGCACAGGTAAAGTATGAATCTGTTAAAATTAAAACCATCATTTTATTTTAATTCCTTCATACACTAGCATCTTGATCAGACATATGTCATCATTCATCCCAAGCATGCATGCCCTCCCCAATAAGTGTTGCTGCTTGCATTAAGCGATTAGAATACCAGCTCTACTATGTTTGAGTTTAGTACCGAGACGCAGAATTTTTTTTTTAATAGATCATTATTTATAAGATCTTAACAGCAGGCTGTCAGAAAAAATACATTATGGTAATTTTAATTATTAAGTTAGAATGCATAAATTCCAGTCCATCACAGTGAAATAAGGGCAGCTGTTTCTTATATCAAAGCAGTAATATTTGTTTATTTAATAAAATGTAAATACCTTTTCATCACATATGGATATTGTAAAGGTCTGCAATATTAAACTATCATAGTAGTTTATGCATTGCCAAATAAACATCTGTTTAAAGTATATAGTAATATTACATGACATGTAGCTATTGCCTCTTATTTTTTTGTCTCCCATTCATCCTTGTCTCATTTTTTCTTTTTTATTTGGTGAGGGTTATAATTTATCAACAATCTGCTTGCTGGCATAACCTGCTGCCAAACATTAATCATCAACAGTACAGAGAGGTACACTGACCATTGTGGCTCAGCCTGCCATGCCTCTACAGATAACAGCATAGACACCCAGCACTTTTAGTCACAACCTGTCAGTGTTGCCTCCACAACCCCTGCCCTGCCTGTGTCAAGTATGTCAGGTAGCTGTGCCCCAGCTGTTGTTCCACTGGTACCCTCTAGGAGCAGTACTAGTGGATGTGGTGATTTTGTCACCCAGCAGTAGCTAACAGGGATGGTGGAGGATAAAATGGAGAGGGGTCTCTGTGCCCATATCAGCAGTGTTGAAAGGTTCTCCTTCAAACTGAAAAGATGAAGTGATGTCTGGCAGTGACCCATTAAGCTGCTTTAGGAGACAGTGATGAAAGTTCTGCAGGTGAGGACTAGATTTGCACTGCTCCCATGCTGGGCATGGGTGCACCTCCAATGTCCTCTAACTATCCCTAGTTATGGTGTCCCCCAACCTTTTGTCTCCATCATCATCCCTGTCACGTATATCCTATATGCCTGTGGATGCTTCCTTACCTACTGTACCTACATGACCCTCAATCTCTCATTCCTAAATACTTTTCAATGCATTCCTCTCATTCCTAAATAAAAGAAAGAAAGAAAGAAAGAAAGAAAGAAAGAAAGAAAGAAAGAAAGAAAGAAAGAAAGAAAGAAAAACGGGCAATTATTGCACAAAATAATTAAGCCCCATACATAGCTCTCCACTTTGCCTATGTGTCATCATGACAGAATTGATTAGGTCCAACTGGCCATGCAACATTATTCCATTGTTGTCAGCCATCACTGGTGTGGTGACACTGCAAAGTCATGAAATTGTGTGTACAATTGTACGTTGATACTGTGAAGAAGTGAATAGCTATGGTGCTCTCCCACAGTCCTCCTGCAAATTTTATGTATTATTTTCCCTGTGTGCTGCCCTCTGATTGACAACCCCATTTTTCACATATTCAATCATAAAAAAGCCCTCACTTTATGCCCTCAGTATTTGAGTGGAATTTGGCATAGCACAGCAATGCTGAGTGACAGTGAATGCTGTTTAAGTTCTTATTGGAAAAGCTGAAGATTTCAGTCTAATCTGCAGTGGTCTGACTACTGGCATGCAGATGTGCTGAAAATAGTGCTCATTGGGAATACAGAGTAAAGCCATAATAAAAGCAGCATTGAGGAACAGTTAATGTAACATTTATAAGGCTGCTGGATGTATTAACCTTGGAGTGTCTATGTGCTGTTTTAAGCTAATTACACTGTTTGTAGCCTGATATTTTGGCATAGTGTCATGGGTTTGATTACAGCTGTATGTCAGTTTATTACGTTGACAGTTCATATTCTTATCATATATATTTAATTGCAAATGTATGTATTTCTCTAAATATAATACATTTCCTTAATGTAACACTGAAATAGTGCAGCAAGACATCATTGTCAAAACCACAGAAACCCCAACAGGGAGGCTTAGTAGGCCAACTTCATCCGGGTTGTATTCATGTTTATTGCACTCTCTCATCCCTTATTAGTTAGAGCAATCAGTTTATTGTACAGAGCAAGACAGATTAATGATTTAATAAGTAAGACTAAAATACCATACAGATGTCCTAAATGCCCTACAAGACATATTTATGCTATTCGTCTCTGTCATTCTCTGTTCACCACTCCTTCCATACGTTTTCAGTGCACTTCAGTAGTGTTATATTAATACTGAGACATAATAATTGTTTTATGGTATAATAAGCTAATGCTTGAAGGTGCAGAAAGATTTTTTAATAATATCATGGGTTATATTACAGCTAAGTGTTAATGACTGGTTTTGGTTCGGTAATTTAGGTGTACCTGTTGGCTACATATTGTTGTGGGTCGCCATTATCCTTCTTCATTAATAATTTACTGTGTCCCTGCCTCCATATCACCCTCATGAAATATCTTCTCCCTTCTGTATCATTATTCTTCTACCTCTGCATTTGTGCAATGTTTGGCACTGGGCAACAAATGCAACTAATATGTAAAATGAAAGTACAGTGCTTATAGCAATATATTTGTATTTGATCATTTTCATCCACATTACTCTGTCTCATGTTGCATCATTGTGCTAAGCTATGTCTATTCAGTTTTCTGCAAATTTAAACTAGATGAAGAGTTAGGTATGTAAATTACAGTGGCCAATAGGCTAATAAAGATTATTGCATACATTCACATTTGCTGAAATCTGCTGTCAACTCTTAACTTTTTCAAATATGAATTTCTACATATTGTGCTACGATAACACTCAGGTGCAAATGCTTAATTGACATGCTGAAAATATTCAGATACATATAGATGACAACATGTTTCATGATGTTTTGTCTGACTAGTGTTTCTGTAAATAAGGCTACATCCCTTCAGATACATGTAGATGACAACATGTTTCATGATGTTTTGTCTGACTAGTGTTTCTGTAAATATTGGATACATCCCATTACTTAGCATATTGTTATTCTGCTGCTAAACTAACCCACCTGCTACCTATTGTGAATTTTGTCTTGTAAACATCTTTGTGTAGAAGTTAGCACAGAGTAACATAATGTAGTGCTAACTATTATTGTAATTTCAACATTTCAAGATACAGTTACACATTTGCCAACACTTTGCTATCAGCATCGCAAATCAGCTTAGTGATGCTGCATTTAAAAAGTGCAAGAAACTTTAGACAGCATCTCATTAATAAAATAGATTTAATGTCTATAACTGTTAAAGAATCTATTCCAACACTGATTGATTACTTGATATTGAATTTACAACATAAAGTTTCTGATAAAGGTAAACTTTCATACATACATAAAGTTATCAGACAAGAAACTTTTTACAGTGTAGATTCATACTGGAGTTATTTCACTTCTATTAATGGGGACCCACCAAATCAACAAGATAAACAATGTATATTGGAATCTGCTTATAGAACTACGTCTTCCATTGTCTGGAGACTTTATACATGGAAATTTTTACATAGATCTTTTTATACACCTTTGATGATGAATAAAATAAATAATAAAGATAATCTATGTAAGAGATGTAATGTAGAAATTAATGCTGACTGGGCTCATATGTTTTATGACTGTATAAAATTGAAAGAATACTGGAAGTCAATTAATGAATTTTTGCAGGCTCTTTTTACAGATAATTTCATTATTTCTAAATCTCTTATATTATTCAACACACCTGTACCTCAAAGTGTTAAAAAGGTTAAGCTTCCCTTGTTATGGTCTATTCTAGCAGTGGCTAGGAAAATAATAACTAGAAATTGGATTTCAGATACACCTCCTTCGTTCAATGAATTTAAAAATGTTATGAATATAGTGTGCCATATGGAAATAAACACAATTAGGACTAGAACAAATAGAAAAACATCTTATTTTATTGTATGGGATAATTTACAAAATTTGTTAAAAAAATTTTAATTTCAATAGCATGGTATTTTAGTTTAATTGGTTGATCTGATTGCAGTGGATGTCTTTGTAAATACTTTAGTTGTTTTGTTGAATATTATAATAATACCTATTTTTAATTACTTGTATAAAATTGTTATGATATTTCTCTTATATGTTAAAACAATAAACCTGTTTTGAAAAAAAAAAAAGTGCAAGAAAAAAAGTAATACTTTTCTGTTTCACAAAGTTTGTATGTCTTATTTACTGTTGCCCAAAGATGATCATGAATTTTGTATTATGTTAATTCACCTAATTAATTTATGTGAAATAATGTGTCTGGTCTACAGTGTTCACATTTGGATTGTGCTATCAGTTTGGTTAACCTATTCTCAGCGCATTCATCATTGTCATTCTGCAGTGCTCTGTCCTACATATGACTTCCATATTTGTCTTGCCAATGCACACACTGCAAATATGAGACAATACAAGTGTGCAGTCATCCTGACATGATATCACAGGAATTTTTGATTGATAATCTAGTGGTGTGCAACAGCCAATGCGTATGCTGTCTCATTATGTGGAACATGTCACTGTCCCTCACAGTAACACAGTGTACAGTAAGGACAGTATCTACTTTGCATTACCAAAGTAAGTTATTGCATGTGCTGATCATAATGATGTTACATTGTCCTGTGCACACATATGCCTTTGTTGCACAACCTGTGATGCACAGTACCATCTCTTTCAAGCACTGATTTTTGCAAATATTCCAATATCCAGTTTCACACAGGTATTGTGTGTCTTCTCCAGTGGTGCTTGAGAGTATTACAGTGTACTCTAGATGGTGTAAACTAGATGCATAGGAGGACCAATCTCAAGTATGGAAGACTTGTTTTGTGTGTGTGTGTGTGTGTGTGTGTGTGTGTGTGTGTGTGTGTGTGTGTGTGTGTGTGTGTGTGTGTGTGTATCAACTGGTAGTGTATTCACTTTCCCTGAGAATTTATTTAACTGCTCTCAGAGCTCCCTTATCCCTAATTGTATAGTAACATCATCTCAGAAACAGACTGAGAAGGTCATCCTGACAAAAGTGCAATCTCTCTTACAAAATCCAGACTTCTCCTGTGGTACTTGTGAGCATTATAGTAATCTCTAGGTTGTGTAAGCTAAATAGAAGATTAAATACCCAGTATGGAAGACTTGTGAGTGTGTGTATCACTTGGTGATATTGCCACTTCCATTGAGAATAATATATTCAACTATTCTCAAATCTCACTTAAGCCTACTTTTACAATAACATTCTATCCAAAACACTCACTGATGAGGTCTTCTTGGCAAAAGTACAGTCTCTTCCCTAAAAGTTGAGCTTTTCTGAGGTGCTTGCAAGTATTACAGTGCTTTCTAGATTGTGTAAGCTGGATAAATAGGAGGTTCAATACCAAGCATGGAGGACTTGGAAGTGTGTGTGTGTGTGTGTGTGTGTGTGTGTGTGTGTGTGTGTGTGTGTGTGTGTGCGCGTGTGTGTGTGTGTGTGTGTGTGTGTGTGTGTGTGAGTGAGTGACTATGACTCTATATCAAGTGTTGGTATATCCTCTTCCCTGAAAATAATATATTTAACTGTCCTCACAGATCTCTTAGCCCTATTTTCACAGTAATGTCCTCTTTTAAACAGACTGATGAGGTCATTCTGACAAAAGTGCAGTCTCTCCTTTAAGAGTGAGACTTTTCCTGTGGTGCTTGGGCTAGTAGCTTGATCTCTAGACTTTGTATCCTAGATAGGTAGAAGGATCAATATTCAACATATAAGACATGCATTTGTGTGTGTGACACTGTGTGTATCACTGGATGGTGTATCCATTTCTCCTGACATAAACAGATTCAACTCTCTCTCAACTCACTTATCCATGTTTTTACAGTAACACCCTCTCCAGCACATGCACTGATGAGGTAATCCTGAAAAAAGTGCAATCAGTCCACTCAGAGGTAGACTTCTCCTGTGGCACTTGAAACTAGTAGACTGATCTCTCTGTTGAGTAACCTAGATAGGATGTCCAATAACTGCCATGGAAAACCTATACATGTGTGCAATGTCTGTTTTTGTCTCCATCTCCCATGCAGGGGTTGCATTTAAATATGTACCCAGTTCTCTTATAACAATGTTTGTGGAAACATCCTGCATGGAACACACTAAGGATTTCTTCCTGACAAAATATCAATTACTTCCATGAGAGTCAAACTTTTCCTGTGGCACTTGTGAGTGTGACAGTACTCTCTCTAGAATCTGTAAACTAGATTACTAGGAAGTTCAATACCCATCATGGAAAACTTGTATGTGTGAGTGTGTAATGCCTGTTTCTGCCTTCTTTTCCTAAGTAGAAGTTGTATATGAATGTGTAAAGAGCTTCCTTTTAACAATTTTCACAGAAAATCCTGCATGAAGTACACTAATGATGTCATCCAAACAAAAATTCAGTCTCTCCTCTGTGAGTCAGACCTCTCCTGTGGCACTCACATCTAATACAGTGCTCTCTAGATTGTGCAACCAAATAAGTAAGAGGTGCAATACCCCCCATGATAAAATTGTTTGTGCATATGTGTGAGGTTGTTTACAGTAAGGTGACAATGTGCTCTTTCAACCAGTACTCTGGATACATTTTTTAAACTCAAAGATGACTACACCAAACCCTAAGACCACCCTTCACATCCACAACTTCATTACTATATAAGGGTATAGTTATGTATACTGCTTGTAATGCAATGATTACCAGTTTCTATGCATTACATAAAGAAAAAAATGCTTATTTAGGCAATACTGTAGCCAAAAATGTGTACATTAATCCTTAGAATGACAGTGCCATAGGCTGAAAGATAGCCATTTAATGCTTTTTATGGGGGGAAGTGATGAAAACATTTAAGTGGAGGGGGGAGAACATTTCAATTCTTGCTTTTCATTTTTTTTTATAATGGGTTGTTTGAGCTGTTTTGACTTGATATTGTTCTGATCACTGATAAGAGTATTCAAGAATAAAATAGGAACTCATCCCAACTGTATGGGACTGTAATGATTGTACTTGTGAAATTTTATTAAGCCATATTTATTTAGTTTTGGAAAATATATTTTTGTGTTTTGCTTGTCTTTAATATTCCAGAAAAATCAATCTATCTAATCTGTCTATTATCTGTATGTGTATGTGTGTGTGTCTGTCTATGTGTGAGTTAATACCCTAAACACAGCTGCTGTCTTTAAACTTCTTTATTTGAAAATATTTTTTTTCAAGACAGCAGTGTGTTAATTTGGATGCATATTTTAAATCTAGAAGCCAAAATGACTGGAAATTAAGTAAATGAGACAAGATCTCTGCTCCTGCTAAACACACCCCAAGGCAACAACTCAGATAAACCTCAGTGCTTATATTGGTCTTCACTGCTGAAACCAAATGTAAGATCCAGAACAGTTTAAGATATAGACACTGGCTAATGGATGAATTGCTTTCTTTTGCATTTTTTTATTGTAATGAATATATATCTATATTTACATGCTACCCTGCTCTACCCTTGGATTGGCTAGTCCATACACGTTGTCAGTTAGGAAAATGCATTAAATATATTGTGAGTTGCTGCATTGGCCTAAGACCTCATACACACACACACACACGCATGCATACACACACACACACACACACACACACATATATATATATATATATATATACACACACACACTACACAAATATATATATATATATATATATATATATATATATATATATATATATATATATATATATATATATATATATAGGCATATATATATATATATATATATATATATATATATATATATATATATATCTTGAGCAAATAGTGGAAAATCAAAACTAAGAACAAAAACACCACTATCCCCAGGCACAAATGAATCCGGTCCAGGAAAGGTTTTAAAGGCTTTAATCCACTCAAAGCAATCCACGAGTATGTGCAAACACGCAAAAAATAGCAGCAGTCAATAACGCTTATCACCAAACGTTTTCGTCTTTAACTTCATCAGTAATAACTCCATTTTGACAACTCATGCCTTATATATAAGCCTTTATCTGCCTTCTGGGACCTTACACTGGTGCCAGAAACATCCTTGTTGATAGAATTCAGGTATGAACTATGGTAAACAGCTCCATTGTTGCCTCTGTGAGTCAGAAATCCACTATTATGAATGTCAGCTTCCACAATTACATCACAGCGCCCTCTAGAGTCACATATATATATGTGTGTGTGTGTGTGTATGTATATGGTTTCACTTCAGAATCTTGAACTTCGGAAATATTGAATTTCATAGCTCAAGACCAAAGTGTTGAAACTGCACTTGCTTGAAAGTGCAGAATCCCGAATGCGGAAATGCTGAATGCGGAAATGTCGAATCCGTGGTTGTGGAGGCACATACGTGACGTGGGATTCTTTCTGTTCATTATGTGCAGTGTGGTACGTGGATGTAGGTAGAGATTCTGGTAAGTGATGATTTACTAGGGGTTTTGGCTAGGGATTTTAGTGTCTGTGAGTGTGTTTGGAGTTTTGAGGTATGGGTTAGGGTAGGTAGGTAAGATTGTTAGTGTGTAACTGTTGAGAGTGGTGGTATTTGTACATACTGGTGTGTGTTTGTGCAAGGGGAGTGTAGAATTTGTAGTGGTGGTTTTTGTGTGTTTGTGTTAGTATATATAAGTAGCAGGGGTGTGGGGACTGTAGAGGGTCTTGCCCCTCTGCTAATATGTAGGGTCCAAGCATGTGTTTGTTTTGTTGTGTTTGTGTGTGTTTTGTTGGTTTATAATGTAGGGAGGAAGGTGTATGTGTGCTTGTTTGTGTGTGGAGTGTGTATGTGGGTAGTCGCGATTTTGAATTTCATGCTTTTGGGGCTTCAGGTTTTTCAGTGTTCGGCTTTACATTCTTGAGATACTGAATTTTGATATTTTAGTATTTTGGGATTGTAAAGTGAAACTATATATGGAGAGGAAATGTGGTGGCATTGCTTTAATATTTCCCAACAACTACCACATTTCCCCCTACAACACACCAATACCAATATTCAGTTCAGTAGAGCTTCTTATAACTTTCCTGAAATTAAACAGTTGTAAACAAATATGTATTACTGATCTTTACATCCCTTCTGTGACACTACATCTATGTTATAAGATACCCTACACTGAATATCCATAACAATTCCACAAAAAATAATAATACTAGGTTATGTGAATGTCAACTGGGTGGACATAGACTCTAACCCCCTTACATCTAGCATGAGTTTATTTGATTTCACACAACTTATTAACAGCACCACACATTATGGCAAAACATCAAATTTCCAATTAGAATAGATCCTAATATCGGACCCGAGCAAATACACCACCTCTGGTACAATGTTTGACTCTCTTAGTGATCATCTCCCAGTGCGTACAATAAAACATCTAATCAATACAAAAAAGCAGCACCAAAGATATTTGAAGAGAAATACAGGCAAAGACATCTGGATATGGAAAATTTTACAATACAAAAAAATAAGAAAACAAAGGGAGAAAGTAGATTAGTAATGGAGAAGTTAAAGATACAGAAACTAAAGATATGTATTACCTGTAAAGTGAAGGATTTAGCATAAAAAATCCAACACTGGTAATGTCAGAGCATGATGGAACAGTGAGTTCCCAAATTAAGGAGAATTAGGTGGAATGGGAAGCATTTGATCAGTTGCCACATGAAGATACTCTAGATCCTTCAGTTGGAAGCCACTACAAAAGTTCAGTTGGAGTTGCACTGCAAGGGAAGTAACAGGAAATGGTGGCTACTCTGAAGCAGTTAATATTGTAGAGTGGTAGACCAATGAATTCCCATGGGAAAGTGCAATGGATGATGCAGGATGCAGCTGAAGAGAATATGTCACAGGAAGATGTTCTGGAACTTTTTATAGAATGCCCTCATGAAACAGGGAATAAAGAATGCGCCCTCAGTTACAAGAAAAAAAAGATCTAAAGGAAGAGTTCCTTGAGTTAATACCGATGGATAGACGTATTATGATTGATGAAAGAAACAGATAACAGAAAGTCAATAAGGCCATAAATGTCAGAAGTCTGATAAAACAAATGAACACAGTAGTCAAGACGTATAACAGAAATTCATGTAATATAACAGAATTAAATAGATTATATTTTGTGCAGCTAAATTAATAACAAATAAAGTCGTACCAAAAAATACAGGGCAATAAGGGAATGGAAGGTAAGAAATCAAATGCCATCATGGAAGTATCAAACAGAGTAAACTATAAAGCATTTAAGGCAAGAAATGTCACTGTATTGAAGAGGGAACAGATCAACAAAAGTACTTAGAAAGATAGACATGATAAAAGCAATGTGCAGTATTAAAATAGACCAGGATCTATTGCACACTATTGCAAATAATAAACTAAAGATATCAGCACAGGCAGAAAAATGTAGAAGGTATGCAGAGGAATATAAAGGAAAAGTACAATATAAGAAATTCTTTGATGATCCAAAAAGGTTTTATAGAGAATTGCAAAATGAAGAAAAAGGAATAGAAACATGACAAAAAAAAAAAAAAAAGAAGAAATAGACATATTTTGGAGAAATATCTATGAAGACCCTGTGGAATATAGCAAAGATTCTGAATAGATAGAAACAGTTAAAGAAATAGTACATGATGGGATGAAGTAATGGCCAGAGACATTTAAACAAAATTAGAAAAAGCTCCTAACTGAAAAACTCCAGTCCCAGATGCAATACCTAATTTACGGCTAAAAGTATTAACATCATTACACGAAGATGTAGCCCTGAGTAAGAACTACTTATATGCACACCCTAATCAGACACCAACATGGTTAACAACAGGAAAAATGATACCCCTTCTTAAGAGTGAACCAGCAAGCTATCCTAAAAACTATTGACCAATAACTTGTCTCCAACAATGTACAAACTATATACTGGAATTGATACTGACAAAATTTCTAGTCATTTAGAAGAAAACTCAGTCATGCCAATAAAACAAAAGGGAAACAAAAGAAAGTCATTTGGGCCAAAGGATAATTTTTGTTTCATGAATAAAAGAGAGCTTAGAGGTATCATTCTTTGATCAATTACATTACAGGGACAATGAAACAGTGTTAAACCACTTTGCAGCTAAAAGCAAACCTGGAGATGAAACCTCAATAATTAAAACTCAATAACCAAAAAGCATGCAGTGTGGGGAACTAAAAGTCATAACTCCACAAACAAAATGAAAAGTATTCAAAAACGCAGCACAAGTGCATAGAATTAATGGAATGCTCCATGCTGAACAGACAACTCCATAAAAATACACTATTACTACAAAAATGTGACAATAGGGGTTAAAAGTTAAGCATTTTCGTTTAATATACCATACACATGGACTTCATCAGTACTAAACAGTCAGCACATTAAACAAATTTAAATAGTCAATGGTAAGAACTCAATTTACTCCCTTAAAGGCACAGAGCAACATGAGAGTCATACATTAATGTTAAATACACATAGAAACTTCCTCATTAAAACCAAGTTCAAACAATCAAAGATAATGGATAAAAGCATAAAACAAATAATTTGTGAAAGTAAAAAATAAATTCATAAGTCACTGAAAAAAATGTACACATTGTTGGAATTAAGTATACAAAATACTTGTATCAGTTGCTTGACAAGTTAGTAAAACACAGTTTATCTTTCAAATTTATGTTTCAGTCTTGTGTTCATAAAACTTTTATTAAATAAGAATGGGAATTGGACAAAATTAACAATAACCCTTATTGTAAATGATCCCGTTATAAATGGATCCATAATTTGGCAGTTCTTAACTTCAATACTGGTTGTATGGAAATGTAGTCATTAATGCCTGAAAAATAATTGTCATCTAATTTCATCTGCCAGTAAAGTTATGTATATTCAAGATGAGTCTCCCAGGTGCCTCCCCTTAGGTTAATTTTTACAACATCCAAAATAACAAATAAAAATCTCTTAAAATTAGCTCATTCCAAAGAGCATTTAAACAAGGCATTCTTAACATTTTAGTCCTAATATCATATAGATGTTCATAAATTCTTTTTTTTAAAAGCACGTTCAGTCTTACCCACATAAAAGGCAGGACACATCACACTTGGCTAAATAGACCATTCGAGTCACATGTACCCTTACAAAAGAAAACCCTTTCAGATGTGGTATTAATTAATAGTCAACTGACACCTGAAAACTTAGAACAGTGTGTGCACTTGCCACATTTCTTAGTACTATAATTGAAGGAAATATTGTGGCCAGTGGTAGATGGTCTTTTCAAAGCTGTCTTCAAACTTGTACCCACTTACACAAACAATGGCTGCGCTTCTAATCTATCAAATATTTCTGTGTTAGCCTTAAAAATATTCCAGTTGTTCTTAACTATTTAACAATTTCATGGGCCATACCTTGCAATTTTAGTATAAAAGCCCTTCCAAAGGATGTGTGTCCATTGGAGAGACCAAAGGTGTGACCATCAAAGGAGACAATTCACACCCTAACAGGGGTTTGACCTTACCATTCCTGTATTCAGAAACCTCAAGAATGATTTTTCTTGTAAAATACCAGAAGGATAACTTCTATCTAAAAACAAGAGCTTTACACAATTTCACAATTGAACCTGAGCACTGTCTAGCTAGGAAACTTGGTCAGAGTCACACAGTACTCAAAGGCAGGTGAAGTTGTGGGAATGAAAGCCCTGGACTGTAGGAAGCGGCGTTGGGCTAACTACCACATAGACTCCAACTACACTCCTCATATACATAATTTATAGTTAAGCTGTGTTTACTGCATTTGTGAGTATGTGTGCATGTGTCTGGGTGTGTGCACGTGTCTTTGAATGAAAGATAAAAAAAGGAGGAAGACTGCTTTGGGTATGTGGTTATGTTAGTGCATCTGAAAATGTTTATACAATTTTTTCATGCGTTCTTTCAACTTATTGGAGGGGTGTCACTTTCCCTTTCTTCATGGTTAGGACTACTTTTAAATCTCAAGCCTTAACATTACTACAGAAGTTTTTTGTTAGAATGTAATACATGCTTCAGATTAGTACTTAAAAAAGCTTTCAGTTACATGTGTTACTTGATGCATTTTTGCTCTCTCCTGTGTCAAGATCTGACATTTAAAGATGAGGCATTCACAGCATCCATTATTTAAGTAAAATGATGTAAGACACGGAGAATCCTAAGATATCAAGATGGCAGTTTGTGTGAATAGTCTGATCCACATACTGCTCTACTCTGCCTTCTGGATTGGCTAGTCCATACAAGGTTTCAATTAGGAAAATGCATTAAATATATTATGAGTTGCTAATTTGCCTCGTGACTTCATAGCAATCATTATTTCACTACTATTATGGGTATGTGGGCTAACACAATTGTTTAAAGAGTGAGAGTTAGGGCTGAGGTGAAACCAATGGACTTTACTTTTGTAAGCAATCAAGGGAAATACAGTGAACCTCAAAAATATAGAAATGGAGCTCCAGAATACTAATATCTCACCATGGATAACTATTGCTACAAATAGTTTGAAATATGCAACTTTGTGAGGAGGGTACATAAATGCTATTAATTGTGCATATATATTTGGACTAGTAATGCTTTCACTGAACAATGCATCATGGTTTCTTTCCACTATCAATATTCCTAAGAGAAAAAGTAATCCTGATTTTATTTTATCTCTGTGGACATGGAGACAATCAAAACAAAGGGATTTATAAATTAGAAATATGTGGCAAAAATAATAGGACTAGCTTAAAGCTAACATATGCAAGCAGAAACAAATGGAGCCATGTAAGTCTCAACTTTATTCTATAGATCAAAAAATAAATAAATAAAATGTTAATTTCTACATACTAACCATAGGAAAACTCAGAGCTGCATACCTATGGAGGAGAGATAAAGTCTGGAAAACCTTGCTTAAATCTAAAAACCCAACAGACCACATTTACTATAAACAGCTCTGAAAAAAAGCCCAGAATTTCCAGATACAAGCTATATAAAATGATTATGAGAGAAATTAGAGGAAAGAAAAATACTCTGCAGGAAAAACTGTCACAAGCATCAAATAAAAATTTGCTTTCATTAATACAACAGATTTTTGAAAAACAGTATATAGATCAAGAAACTTTGATATCTTTGGAAACAGAAGCATCTGAAGAAGTGAGAAAATATAAACAAAACCTAGAGATATTTGAAAAATATAAAAAAGGAATATGGACATGGCAAGGAAAGAGAGATTTGATATGGTGCAATATTTGTGTAAAGGAGAAAGCTGCGTTAAATAATACAGAGAAGGCGGTCTCAAAGATATTTAAAGAGAAATACAGGGAAAGGCATCCAGATATGGAAATTTTCACAATAAAAAAGATTAATAGAACAAAGATTTAATGTAGAAAAGATGATTAATAAAGCAGAAGTTAAAGAAACAGAAGATGAAGTTATGGAGTGTCTGCGAAGTGAAGGGTTTAATGTAGAAGGTCTAAAACAGACTATATCACAGACTGGTGGAGTGAGTCTCCAGAATAAGGAAAAGCAATAAGATCTGGAGACATGTAAAGAAGAAATATGGACATGGGAAAGGAAAAGAGATTGAATATGGTGTAATATTTATGCAAAGGAGAAAGCAAAACTAACCAATACAAAAAGAGCAGCACCAAAGATATTTGAAGAAAAATATAGGCAAATGAATCCAGATATGGAAAACTTTACAATACAAAAAATAAGAGGACTAAGAGGAGAAGTAGAAAAAGAGATTAGTAATGGAGAAGTCAAAGAAATAGAAAATGAGGTAAGGGAACAGCTGCAAAGAGAATGATTCAGTGTAGAAAATCAAATGCAAAAAGCACCACAACAGGATAGCGTAATGGATATCCAAATTAAGGGGAAACGAGTGGAACAGGAAGCAGTTGATCAGGTGGCATATCATGATATTTTGGAGCCTTCCAGAGGAAATCAATATAAGCATTTACTTGAAACTAGACAGCAAGGAAAGGAACAGGAAACTGTGGAAACTCTGATGCAGTCAGTGTTGAGGACTGATAGGCCAGTAAGTTCCCATATGACAGAACAACAGATGACACAGGATAAAATTTAAGAAAATGTGCCACAGGAAGATGCTCCTGAACTTTCTATAGAATGCCTGCTGGAAACAGAAAACAAGGGATATGCCCTCAGTATGGAAGAAAACAAGTTAAGAAAAGAGTTGCTTGATTTAATAGACAAAGACAGATATATCAAGATCAATGAGAGAAGTAGACTTCAGAAAGTTAATAAAACCCCAAAAGTTAGAAGCTTGATAAAACAAATGAACACAGTAATTAGTACTGTCCATACAGAGCCATGCGATATAACAGAAGTAAACAGAATATATTACTGTGCTGCTAAATTAATAACTGATAATATTCTACCATAGGAACATAGGGTAGCGAGGGAAAAGGGGGGGGTGAAAGCGAATACCATCATGGAAATATCGAATAGAGAAAACTATAAAGCAGCTAAGACAAGAAGTGTCATTGTTAGAAGATTATAGAAGACGGAGTAGATCAGCAAAATTACTAAGAAAGATAGCTGTGATAAAAGTAATGTGCAGTATTAGAACAGACCAGGATCTATTATTCATTATTGGAGATAAATTAAAAATTTCAAAACAGGCGGAAAGACTTAGAAGATACAAAGATAAATATAAGGGAAAGCACAAAATAAGCAATTTATTGATGACCCAAAAAAGTTTTATAGAGAATTGGAAAATAAGGTAAAAGGAATTGAAAGACCACCAAAAAAAAAGAGGAAGTAGATACATTTTGGATAAGTATCTATGAAGATCCTGTGGAACATAACAGATATGCTAAATGGATAGAAGTAAAATAAATAATAAGAAGTTTAAAGGTACAGGATATGAAATGGGATGAAATAACAGCCAGAGAGATTGATACAAAGTTGAGAAAAGCCTCTAACTGGAAAACCCCAGGCCCAGATATAGTACTTAACTTTTGGTTTAAAGTATTAACTTCTTTGCACAAAGATCTAGCCATGAGTAAGAACTATTTATATGCACACCCCAAACACACACCATACTGGTTAACAACGGGGAAAACAATGCTCTTACCTAAGAGTGAACCTGCAAGCTACCCTAAAAACTATAGACCAATTACTTGTCTTCCAACGACGTATAAACTTACATGGGAATTGATGCAGGCAGAGTTTATAGTCATTTAGAAGAAAACTCAATTATGTCAGTATAACAAAAGAAAATAAAAGAAAGTCATATGGAACAAAGGATCATTTGTTATTAAACAAAGTTATAGGGGAGAACTCTAAGAATGGGAAGAATTTAAGTATGGCATTGATTGACTATAAAAAAGCATGTGATAGTATTCCACATTCATGGATAAAAGAGTGCTTAAAAATGTATAAGACGCACCCTACACTGATTGACTATATTACAGTAACCATGAAACAGTGCCAGACCACTTTGGAATTAAGGACAGATTATTATCCCAGGGATAAACATTCAAAGGGGGATATTCCAGGGTGACTCACTGTCACCATTGCTATTCTGTCTTACCATTAATCCATTAAGCTATTTACTTAACAGCTTAGGCCATGGCTACAATTTGACTTCTAGAAAACAACAAAGTCTATTGACTTCTCATCTTCTCTTTGTTGATGATTTAAAACTGGGTAGCTCATCAGATGAGGAACTGAAAGCACAGCTGCAGGTTGTCAAAACTTTTTCAGATGATATTGGAATGTTATTTTGTCTTGATAAATGTGCAAAAGCAACCTTTAAAAAAGGAAAACTGCAGCACCAGGAAAACATCAGTTTGGGACAAGAATGTGATACAAAAGAACTGAGCAAGAGGAAGTGTATAAATACTTGGGAACTAATGAAGGATCAGCAATAAAACATGAACAAATGTGAATAAATCTCAGTAAGGAGTACTTTGGAAGACTTAAATTAATCCTAAAAACAGCATTGACATCTAGGAACAAGATCCAACCCATAAATCAGTTTGTTCTTCCTGTCCTAACTTATAGTTTTGGAGTGATTGACTGGCCCCAAAAAATGTTGGATGGATTGGAAATTAAAGCAAAAAGGATGCTTCATGCTCACCAAATGGTTTATAAAAATCAGTGTATACCAAGATTATATATTCCCCCATTCCAGAGGAGGGATGGGCCTCCTCGAAGTTGATTACATGTATAGATCTGTAATCGTGGGACTCCACACATATCTACTAACCTCACAGGATCCAAATGTAGTGAAAGTTTTGAAACATGAGGAGAATAAATCTAAGATGACATCTCTGCTTAATTTAGCAGAAGCATATCGACATCAAACAGGAATGGAAATCAAACCAGAAGTGGATACAAACCAGGCAGCAACTGAATGTGGTAAAAAACAAAAGAAAGAATATAAGGTGAAGGAGCAGATGAGAAGGCAGGAAATGTGGTAAAAACATAAAAATAGTTCCAAGTATAGAAAACTTCTGGAAGAGCCTCATGTTGATCAAGAACAAATGCAGGAATGGTTAAGGAAAGGTGAATTCACATCAAGAAATGAAAGGTTAATATTGGCAGACCAAGATAGTGGGCTACATACACGCTGGTTTACAAAGTCCATTGAACATGTGGGAGAAACAGACATATGTAGGTTTTGCAAAACTGAATTGGAAACAGTCACGCACCTTGTTGCTGGTTGCAACACACTAATGGCAGAGGGACTGTATACTGAAAGGAATAATAATGTGGCGAGACTGTTACACTGGAGATTGTGCAAATATTATGGTATTGAAGAGGCTGAAAAACACTGGAAACATGAGCGACAAAGAATCATAGAAAATGATGAACTTTATATCACATGGGATCACCCAATACCAACAGCTCAAAAGATAGATGCTAGAAAACTGGATATAGTGATCCAAGAAAAGAAGACAAAAGTAGCATTGATCATTGAAATCACCATACCTAGTGACTACAGTGTCTTGCATACAGAGAGACACAAAGTCATAAAATACCTTGATCGGCAGGCAGATGTGAGATCCATGTGGAAGAAAGATACACAGACAGTTCCAATAGTAGAAGAAGCAAGTGGTCTTATAAAAAAGAATTTACAATCATATTTAGATAGGTTACTAATTCATGTAACACCGTACAAATTGCAGGAGTCATTACTGGGCACATTGCGGGTACTGCAAAGAGCACTTTTGTCCAACATCAAAGAGTGAAACAATACTAATTTCATGAACTTTAATCGTACTTTGACTTAGGAATGGGGTCCATTCCCATCATGGTGTTAGAAACCCAAAAGACATGGAGAAATTAAAAAAAATAAAATAAACATATCCAAAATCAAGCTAAAAAGCTCACTTCTAAAGACAAATAACAGTACTTCTACAACCAGCAATCAGTTAGGAAAAGTAACCCCAAAATGTTCTGGTCATCCATAAATAATCCCCTAATCCCTGGCACCAAACATAACCCTGCCCACACCCAGACATACCTTCAGAACAAATAGCCAGTATTTTTAATGCCTACTTTATAGATGCCATTGCCAACACCACTGCTTCCTTCTCCACACCCCTCCCTAATAGTTCTACTCCTACAACTGCATCATCCTATTCCTCCCCACAATGCTCCACTACTCCCACTAATATCGCCTAGACCTTGGATCACACCTGTCCAAGCACTAATACCCTACTTTCAACTTCCTTACAACAGTCTCTTACACCCTCAGTTTAACTTCTCTCCCATCCCCACCTCCTTCATTAAGAATCTTCTGTCAAAATTAAAACCAGGTTCAAACCCCACCAATAATCTTCCTGTCAAATTCCTAAAAATCATTGCTGATGCTGTGGCCTACCCTATTAATATCCTGATCATTACATCAATTCTTGAATCTTATGTTCCTTCTCTTTGGAAAAAAGCAATCATCATCCCTCTTCATAAAGGTGGCCCCTCAACTGACATCTCCAACTTTCGTCCTATCACTATACCCTCCAATACCTCCAAAATCCTTGAAAAATGTGTGCAAAAAGAACTCCTAGACTGTCTCCTCACAAACAAGATTCTATCTCCAACACATCATGGCTTCTCTCCAGGTCACAGCACATCTACTGCATTGATTTAATTCCTAGACATAGTCAACAAAGCTAGGACACATTATCTTACATTTGTCAAAAGCATTTGACACCATCTCTCACCCTATCATTTTATCTCAGCTATCAAACATAGGATTATCTCCCCATGCAGTCAAGAGGTTTCAAAGCTATCTCTCCAATAGAGAGCATGCTGTCAAGTGACACGATTCCATTTCCCCCTTTCTTCTCAGTCCTACAGATGTTCCCCAAGGCTCCATCTTAGGCCCTCTGCTCTTTAATATTTTCATCAATAATCTCCATTTGGCCATTCACACAGGGCTCCCTTGTCCAATATGCAGATGACTCGACCAAGGCCTGTTCTGCACCTAATGAAACAATACTTTATCAATATACCCAGGCAACCTGTTCCTCTCTGGAGACATGGCTTTACACTAACCATCTTCCTTTTAACCCAAAAAAAGTTAAACTTATGATTTTCACTCCCAAGAGACAATCCCATATAAATAAGCCCATCCTCAACATTTACTCACTCAATGCTACAAAATTGGACCAGTGGCCCATACCAAATTGCTAGGAGTAATAATAGATGAAAACCTCAAATTTGATTTGCATATTCTAAAATAGCATATCTAAGACCCATAAGAAGCTACGGTTGCTCTCCCATCTAAACAAAATCTAACACAAGCATACCTGCTGCCTTCCCTAACCTATGGCACTCCACTGTTCACCAATCTGCAGTTGTCCCTACAATCAAAATTAGAAACGTGCTATAACAAGATCCCTAAATTTGCTACAAACACCCTCCACTCTACTCACCACTGCATTCCCCTAAAAATGTTACAGTGGCCCGAACTTCCCCATTACTTACTATTCCACCAGCTTATAATTACTCACAAATGTTTTTATAAACCACAACTTTTCACTGCACTAAATTCACTACTCACACTCTATAACCCCACTAGACCACTAAGATCTGAACAACAGCAGCGCCTTCAAGTCCTTAAATCCAGATTACTTGCAGGACTGCTCATAGGTTTGTACTAAGCTAACTGCCCTTGGGGGCCATTTTAAGCCTAGCCAATTACCTCATGTGATAATTGAATTGTGCACCTTGCGTTTGTAAGGTAAACACCATAACCATTATGCCAACCTCCCAACCACAGACTGGCTATTACATTCATGGACCATGGACAAAAAATGGAATTCCCTACCTACAGCCATCCACATTCAACATAATTACAACTTTAAAACTGATCTTCAAAACCATTTCCTCTCCAACTGGATTTGTAACTGCCCTGATTCCTCCTCCGCCGTTATTTAATTTGTCCACTGAACTTGGTCAGTCCTTCTCTAGTCCCAGCATTTTTTTTCTTATCTCCTGCACTAATATATCATATCTGCTGCCAAACTACTTCTTAAACCAACCTCTATTTTTCAACCCTCCCACCTCTCCTAGACAACTACTACCCTTTACTTACTCATCACTAACTTGTATTTGTCTAATGCCTTATGGATGTTGCTCAAACCAACACTCCTTTGTTGTAGATACTGTATCTACTCACTTGTAATTATGATCCTTATACATCTGTTTGAGCATTTTGTATAATTTGTGAGCAACTTTATTTTGTGTAGATATAGTAAACTGTCTAGAATCGACTATGTTTGCTTATGTATGACTTGAAGCTTTTCTCCCTGGGCCTCCACTGAGAATGGGCTTTTCCTGGCCCAGTGGACTTTCCTGGTAATCAATTGCCAATAAAATAAAATAAATGAACAAATAAATAAATAAATAAATAAATAACTTAGTCTTAAATTATGAAAGTTCTTTAGTTTTGAACTACAGATATCAAATACACCACAGGAAATTTTCTTCAGTTCAGGGGACACTCTGTCTTAGTTTAGAGGAGCTGAAAGCATCAACATTAATGCAGGAACAAATTACAAAACAGTAGCTCTCAGGGTAAGTCTGCTCTGATTCCAAAAGACTTGTTCTCAATGAAAGTGACTTACTTTGGTGTAAGGCCTATGTAAACCAGCTTAAAAAGGTGGCCAGGTTGCAAAACACCTGCTATCAGCCTGCTGTCAGTGTCAGTGTTCACTTATACTTGGAACAAATCTACAACTCTTTTGCAATCAGGCCCAAAAGCTCAATGTTAATACATATTCTACAGGAAGGGATAAAGCACATTGAAAATCTGCTTTTAACCTGGAAACACTTCTAAGAATATGAAAAAAAATGGTCTCCAAATTAAATCAGTTGGTCAGCTTGACTCACTGTTTATCTCAAAGATACTCTTCTTTCACTAGAAAGTTAATTGATGAGAAGAAATTACATTATGACAACTCATTTGTATTCAGAAATGAGTGTACTGATTGGATAGCCCAATCAGCCTGCTCATTGTAAATCAAGCATGTATCAGTCAAAATACCGAATGAATAAGGACCAGCCGCTGAAGTACCACTGAGTGGCTGGACTTTCTATTTTAATATGCTGAGGGACAGAGCAAAAAAGAAGAAAAATCAGGCAGTTTACAAAAAATAAAGAAGCAGAAATGTACCAGATTTTTCTTGTATTTCTGCACGGTCCCTTGTAATATGTAGACAGGAAAAAAAAAAGCAATGCCGATTCTCTTTTCTCCATTGCTTCTCCTGCAATGTTGTGATGTGTTGTGCAAGTGTGGAGGTGCTAGTTCCATGCTCATACACACTATGTCAGTAAAGAAGGAAAAATGTGGGGCCACATATCAGCATCCTTATATAAAGACATTAAAGAAAGGTAAGCAATTTCTTTCTTAAATAATGTCATTGTATATTAGCAATAATTCACTCATGAGTGTGGGTATATCAGGATTTACCCATGGTTGGCTTTGTTTTATCACTCAGGTTTCACACTTATGATACCTCATCAAAGATTATTGCTTAAGAATACAACAGAAGTGTAAAGAAACAGTACTGTTGTGGGAAAATTCATCTGACAGGGCAGGAATTCTTCAGTCATGTGAATGGTCATGCTACAGCAATCATCTTTTATGTAATAGATAGAATACACAGAGTATTGCATCCACCCTCCCAAGGTTGAGTTATTTTAAACTCCTCAGTTCCGCAGATGCTTTCCATGTCCACAGGCTGCAAAAAAGCAGTTGTTTGGCAGGTATATATACTATGAATTACTGCAGACCTGCCAAAGGAAGTGATAAGCAAAAGGTTCAACATGGCATTAAGGATATATCTACTACTACAATGTGTTATGAAGTTCAGAATAGTTTAATCCATGACTATATCCTTTTTCTGGAACTGATCCAAATATAAAGCTTCAGATTAAGACCAGTTGTATCAGATTTGCAAGACAATTACTTGATTAACTGTAAACTATACAAATATGTTTGGGTTGTGTTGGGCAATACAAATATTTATCATAGGATAGCAGCTTCTAGGAATGTCTGTTATAATTGCATTTTCTTTTACAGCGGTTACTGTCACTTTAGTGAAAGGTCTAGTATTCCTTGAGAAAAAGTTGCATGTTGTTTAGGTACGATACATTATTCTAAGACATGGGAATTAATTAACTGTGCACTCCACAAAACTGTATAGTCAGAGATAATGTCTTAGTGCCTCAGTTCTGCATATTTACACTGTCCCAATGTAAAGATTTATAGGACTCAGCCGTGACTCAGATATAGTACATTGTTAGCTTTTGAAGTGTTGACGCTACATTGACTTTAGTGCAGACTGACTGTTTCCTCCAATCTACTTAGCAGCAAAAGGAATAACTTGACAATTGTTAAAAAATATTAATGATATTTATTTTGGCTAACTTTCGCAGGCAGTTTATTTCTTATAATAAAGACAATTTTGATTGTTAACTTAATCTTGCAGATTATAGGGTGTTGAGGGGCCAGGTCTGATTCAACCTATGGAGATTCTGTTAATACTATTTCTAACAAGTTGTGCTACTATAACAAGATATTATGCAGTTATGCTCATTCCAAATGTGCCACTGTTCCTAGTACATGTCCATAGTTTGTACAATATTAAGTAACTGAGACAATGTAGTCATTTTTTCTACATTTTTCCATTTCCTTCAAATGTTTTGATATTTACATTGCCTAGAATGTGATTATGCTAGAAACAAGCTAGCTCCAGTTTAATATACTTCTTTTTGCTATCTCCTTGAGTGATGTATAATCAAGACAGACTTTTTTTCCCTCCTAACCCCTTCTCCATTATGGAGATTTGATTACCTAAAAGCTATATAAACTTGAAGCCTGTATGTCTCAAGTTTGAACCACAGCACACCTGGATGTTACCAGACATTTATTTATTTATTTTTTTAAACAACCAGTAATTTCTTGATCAATATACTAGGCTGAGCAACTGAAATTTCTTGATTTAAACTTCTGTAATAAAGGAGAACATCTAATAATATTGTCAATCATTTATGTTATAGATGATGGGGCATTACAGAGCCTGGGGAGCATGGCAGCCTAGGGAAGTAGCTACAGGCAGGTCATGTGATGTTATAAAAATATTGTTGGTAGCCCAGTTTTCTAGCATAGAGAGGGCTGGAGCCCTGATTGTGACCCAGATGACCTGAATTGTATTAGTAGCTCAGGCAATGGAAACGACAGTTTGGGGGGATGTCACTCAGTGGCAAATGTTAGCTCTCCCGTTCTGGGGAGTGGTGAAGAGAGGGTTTCTGCTAGTGATTCGAGCCCTCACTGGATAACACTGGTGGGTGTTACCATGATCACATGGCAGACTGGCAATCACTTTAAGCAGGGTTGCTGCAGCTGGCATCACATGCAGTTGAGTATAATGTCACATGTGCTTTATTCTGTTAGGTAATTCCTTTCCCTCAGACTCGAAAAGTTAGCACCCTACAGTGCTAGTGGGCAGAGGGGTTTCATTGCACTGACTGCTGAGCTGCAACCCCCAATATTCAAAAAAAAGGAGAAACTCAGTATATTTTGAAAGCTATTACTTTTAATTAAAAAATAATAGCTGACTTTCCTTCTTTCTCAGGCAATTGGAACTCCACAAATGCGCATGTGCATAGTTTTGAAATTCATTCCTACCAATTTGAATAGCTGCTGAGGACATCAGAGATGTCACTCAATAAGTGCTTCACTGGGGTGCTGCAAGAAGCAGTAAGGAGCACTTTCTATGGCTTAAGCTGTCTCAGGTGTCTGAGACAGCCTGAAACTGAATGAGAAAGAAAGCATTAGTGTAGCTAGCCAGGGCAGGAGTGCGGGAAAAAAAAAAAAAAAAAAAAAAAAAAAATATATATAAATATATATATATATATATATATATATATATATTTTTTTTTTTTTTTTTTTTTTTTGCAGCCAGTAAGCTAGCATGTATGAAGGTAACTACTTGATTTATTTAAGTGTGCATGTGCATGTGTGGGCTTTATGTGTGTTTTGAGTGTGTATCTGTGGTCTGCCTGTGTGTGTGTGTGTGTGTGTGTGTGTGTGTGTGTGTGTGTGTGTGTGTGTGTATGTGTGTGTGCATGTGAATGTGTGTCTATGCATTTCTGTCTCTCTCTTTCTCCTTCTCTAGATATATAGAAGTATACTGATTTTAAATGAAAACCCAAATATCCATCTTCACAAAGTTGACCATAAAATGTTGACACACTACTACCATGTGCCAAGCAACTGTCTCAGCATATGCAAAAGCTACATTTGGAAAATATAATAAACCATTATTTTCTGCAGGAGAGCAATCCCCCCTGCACCCACCAACCCCCCTACTAAGTATATATGCTAACTCAAAAATCACACAGTATTGGGGAAAGGGCATATTTCTCTATCCCAAAAATTGTGTGATCTTGCACACCTGTCACCCTTCTACTATTAGGTGACTAAATTTTGTTAACTAAACAGTTGCCAACCAATAATAGAGTCAATACTAATAAGTGAAACCTTATATATAAGTATCTCTCTCTCTCTCCCCTAGATATATATATATGTATATGTATATATATATATATATATATATATATATATATATATATATATTTACAGGTATAGATACAGATAGATAGATAGATATAAATACAGATACACATATTTATATGTGTGTGTGTTGGGGAGGATGTCCCTGTATATGCTGCAGAAAAATGTGCTTTTCTGTGCTGATTTAGTAATAATTTAGGTACGATTTCAGGAATTATCTGTAAACTCATACACTGTCAGATGTACTCCATGCTTATTCTTGTAATGTTCTAGCCAGAGAGCGAGAGCAGCATTTTCAACACCCATACCAGGTACTTTGAATCATTTCATAAGTTATGTTTCTGAAGGTGCGAATGCTTTATTATGAGGATCAGTGTACTTTTGGCAATGTTTTTGGTGGACTAAAGTGGGTGTTGACTTCTAGAAACTGACCTTGTGAATGTTAATTTTCTTCAAGTTGATGTCTGAGAATACATGAAATGTGCATGTGTGTCTATTCATCAGTAGTTTTGATAACTAATTAATTGTCCCACTGGAACTTAGTTATACTTTCAGTATCATCCTGCGGAAGTAGATATTATATTATTATTGTTATTATTATTATTATTATTATTATTATTATTATTATGTAACATAACATCAATGTTCTATTACAGTGTATTAATAAAATATATGTCAGTATACAATTATATATCTAACATTTCTGAGTGAAATAAACTAAAATAGTACAAAAATAAAGTCACACAGATTGGAAAAGGTTATTTAAACAGATGTTTAACACCTTTATTGAATTGTCACTGATTTAAAGCAAAGATTTGTCAGTGTTAAGGGATCATGGAAAAAAATGACATGGAAAAGAAAGATAATTTTGATAGCTATGATGAAGCATCTGAAAGTGATATGATTAAACAGCAATACACAGCAAGTAACTAGAAAGCACAATATAGGACATAAATTTAACAGAAGGTTTAGTAGGGAAAGCATTTCTAGTGAATACCAAAACACTCAATAAGGAATAAAGTTGTAGTCAGAATAGCTGTGCATCTGCACATATGTGCACACACACACACACACACACACACACACACACACACACACACACACACACACACACACACACACACACACCTGTGTACTTCCACACTGCAGCTGTCAAAGAAATGAGTAAACATAGCCAATGATATATTGAAGACTCTTATAGCATCACCAATTTTTTGCCTTGACAATAAAACATGGATTGTCTGTATCACCAAGATAGACATGTCAGAATGTGAAGAATCACAAACTGCTCATATGCATTGACTTTTATATGCAGCCTAAATTCCAATTTATAAACTCCCAAACATATTGCATTTGTTTTAATTTATTCTGCTGTTTTTGCCTAATTTGTGACTAAAACCACATTCTTTATATATGAAAACAAGATGCATTTAAGTGTGTCTGCCACTGGATTTACTTTGCTTCATTTGAAACTTTAGGAGATGTGAATAAGTGACTTAATAAAAAAAGCTATCAAATAAATCTGTTCTATTTATTTTAAATTAAATGCAGATTATTTTTGCAAATATGTAACTCCGAAGAAATAAATATACACATTAATTTTAAATGTGAGAAATCACGCTACACTACAGACAATCATTTTTTTTTCATTCATGTTTGATACTAATCAAATAATTCATTATAAATAATTTTATCTTATTGTCTGCTGTTGGTGGGTGAGAGCAGTATTTAAGTAGCAGGAATGTGAATTTCTGTGAAGAATACAGACATGGGCTTGTTCTTCAACTGTTGGGCTAAGCTTTAGTATTTATTTAACTTTACAAAACAACTTGTGTTTTGGACAAAGATTCTTAATTTAAAATAAATGTCTGAATGCAGTATGTTTATTGTTATATCATACTTTGCAAATAGACCTGTATTAAATGTTGCTGTCTAATTCTCACAGTGAGGTTACAGTATTTAATCTCTGAGGAAGGGAACTGCCCTGAAAGCTTTGTTTGTTTATATATTAAACTATTTAAAGATTTTATTTGATGTTTGAGTTTTTGTTTTTTTGTTTTTTTTATTATTATCTCGAAGAGTGACCATGTGGCAGCCCGAGGAAGACTGTCATTCTGCCAGCCACAGATTTTTGTTTTATATCTTAAGTAAGTGGTCGGTTAGTGTACTACTGTGTCAGGGCCTGCAATGCAGGATGCTTGGAATCAGCTTTGTCTACATTGCTTTAATACTGCTTGCCAGTCTTCAGTGCTCACCTGTTGACAAATTCATTACAATCAACCGAACTCTCAGTATCCAACAGTTAGCACTTTTTTGCAGCAGGGCATTTTCCTGTCATTCTCTTGGGATGGAAGAGTTGATGCCAGCTCCTAACTCTCTTCCTCTAGGGTGGTCTTCGAACAGCTGGGCTGCAAGTAAAACCCAGGTCACTTTTAGCTTTAGACAGAGTCCAATTCTCTGCATTACATAGACAGACAGTATTATATAGTTTAAGCATCAAGTTTGTTTTGCAGTTTAAGAACATTTTATAATTCTGCAATAGTGTAACTTAACAGTCTGGTGGTCTGTAATTAAGGAAGATGTACCTTAATGAAATGCCTTTCACAACTGTTGTGTGCTAAAAGTTTTATTATTTTTACATAGTCTTAAAACATTGCACTCACCTGTCCTAGTATACATTTCCTTCAACATCATTATTGCATATGAAGCAAAAATATAAATGTTGTACTGTACTGTAAGCTGCATTCATTGTATCCTACTTTAGAGTTTCAGAAATGGGTCATCATAAACTAGGTGCTATGATTGTTTAAAGCACTTCAATCACATTAATTGTTTGGAGATATATCACTTGGTACAATGTCATCTTATTTGTACATCATTTCTAAATCTTTTTTTTTTTTACTAAAACCTCATAATCATGACACCTTCCATTAACTAATCAGCTCTTTCACACTTCCACTCTGAGAGCCAGTTTTGTGGGTGATCAGCCAGGCTCCCACCAGAGAATTAAGTGCCATAACCATCCCTCCCCATAAGCTTGCAGTATCCTGATGACAAAAGGGCTCTGAAGGCCAGGTCCCATGCAGGTACACCTCTATGCATCCTTTATCTCAGCAGCAGTATATTCTTTGGTCCCTGAGCCTTTGAAACATCTAGCCTCTGCTAGACTGCAACACTACATTAAATCAGGGTTCTTTCCCTTTCTCATGATGAGCAAACAGTCATTACCAGTTTTGTCCAACCTCTCCTGGCCATTTACCAGAATCTATGTCACTAGCTGATCCTGAGATTTTTGGGTTGCAGTCAGGACTTTATCCAACTGCATCATTAAATCCCATCCTACTTGTATTTCTTTCAAATTCACATTTTAAATTCAGACCTGTATTACTTTTACTGTATCCATTTTGATTACTCACACTGGAACCCCAAATTGTATTTATTGTTTTTGTGTTAGTTTCTTTATTTATTCACCCTTCATCACATTGATTGATAGTTCAACCTGTTGCATCATACTTCTTAAATGGTATACACATCTACTTTTTACTGAAGTCATTCAGAATGTCGGAAGGATTGAGAATTATGCCACACTGTTTACCTCTTACGTTGTGCTATACTCCTCATCCTATTATCATTCCACTAATGCTGGGAAGTACCAGTTTTAGACATTGGGCTGGATTCAGAAAAAAAATCACTAACTTAAATGTGTAAGGGACATATAGATAAAGTAATGCAATGTGACATGGATCTAGTAAATGATTCAGTAGGGGAGGCATTGTGTAATAGGGTCAGAATATGTAGGGGATTTGCTGGTGAAAGCACTATAGTTCACATAATGACTGGGATATTGCTATGGTGGTCATCCTGCTCCATGAGCCCAGTAGCATGCAGGTATCATGCTTGAAGTGATGGGTGCTCAGACACATAATAAATTAAGTGAGAGTTCAGCTAATGACAATACTGAAAAGTCTTACTGCTTTTATATTATAAATGGGAAAGAAAAGGGTGTATAAAACAGGTAGAAAGGGTAAAGAGCAAAGAGGAAAACAGAGAAGAGCAAGGAGAAAGGAAGCACGGGCATATTTATGGTGGGGGGGGTGAACAAATTTTCACTTTTTCATATTTCTAAGAATGATTGAGAGGGGAATGTAGCAAAGTGAAGGTGTGGGCAGGATGAAGGGTATAGGGATGGCAGCAGGGGCAGACAAAAACACAAACAAAAGGCAAAGACCAACAGGAGAGGTGTTGATACAGCTGGACAAATACATACAAATAGAAGGAGGACAATTGGTTATAGGGATGGTGGGCTACAAACTGAGAAGGGAAGTGATGTATAAGGACAGAGAACACCATGACAAGGATAGGGTGGGGGTGAGAGCTGAGTGCCATGCTGCACCATACTGCACCCAGCCTGTGGTCAGTCATCTCAATGAACACCCTCATGGCTAGGCACAGGCACTGTTAGTCCTGTGGTTAGTTCCAGACAGCTGTGTGACTCTGTCAGTTGCATAAGGACAACCTTTTGGCTGCTTATGTGAGTGTCCAGCCATCAGTCCCCTAACACCAACTCCTGGCCCTCCACTCATTCTTAATGACATATCAGGACTCACCAGTAGCATCCCCCTAGTGGGAACCTATAGTAATCACTAGAGAAAGACCACTAGAGAGCATCATGAAACCCCTCAGGTCAACATATGTAGGATGATGTACATTATCCTGTAAAGAAACTTGTCTGGAGGCAACTGGACACCCAGCGGTGGAAGGCAGGGCATGTGCATGATGTGCTGGCACTGCCTCACCATGTCCACTGTCAGACTGAACATGGCATAACATATGAATATAAACAGAGAGAGAAACAAAATGACAAAAGGTAAAACAAGAAGAATACAGTGATACAGAAGCATAAATGCAATGCAGTGTGGATCATTTGGGTATTCTATACTAGATGCTAGCTCAGTCCCTGTTGGAGTAAATTAGGTATGCAGTGACAAAAAAGCAAAACAGAGGCCAGATGAAAAGGTACTACAGCCATATGCTATAAGGGAAAAAGATGAAATGTCAACTAATCAGTTTTCTTTTGTGTAAGCAAATGAACAGTGCATGAGTTGCACACTGTGTGACCATAAAGGGCAGTGAAGCCCAGCTGATTAACCATAAGAGCCTGTAGTTGTCACCTCAAAGGAGATTACCATCAAGTGACAGTCATGACCTGCTGGACAGTGCCCTTCATGGCACTGGGAAGACCATGCCATGTAAACCCTACCACAGTTATCCAATAGACATTCACATGGGAACCTGAAGCTCAGTGGCAATAATGTATCATGACATAGGGCAGCAATCACATGTCAGATGCATGCCCATGGTGTGCCAGATTTAACTGACACATGCAGGAGAGTTGAAGTGGGCAGTAGAAGAGTAATGGCCGACTGACAGAAGCACCATGTAGTACTGACAGAGATATGGCCATAGATATGGCACTGAATAAAGGTTGCCATTTAGATTATGAGTCTACAATGACACCCAGGTTGATTGTGAAATAAATACTGTCAGAAAAGTCAACATTGTCATGCCAATAGTAGGCATTCATTATAGTTCAAATTACATTGACAAGGCATTTGACAAATAATGCAAGGTAAAGCTGTACACAGTCACAATACAGATGAGCAATGATGCAAAGATGGAAAACAAAGCTGGTGTATAACATATATGCAGCTGCAGAATGAACACATATATCTCTGTGATGGTAGGCTTTTAGTAATTTTAGTTATATTAAGGTACTGAAAAAGAGTCGAGATAAGTACTATCATTGGTTTTATTAGGATGGTGATGAATACAGGCAAAGCCATGGCAGTTTACTTCATATTGACTCATAATACAGACCATATACATTGTTCCATCATAACAGTAGGGGACAGTATCAACCTAAAAGTGCAACTGATCAGCAGGTTATGCTCAGTGAACATTCACTCAGTTTCAATAAAATGTGGTTTCCATGCGAGTGCTCATGTCAGGTTTATTTATTTATTTCTTCTTTATAACGAGTAATACTTTTTTTGAGGTTCCGTTGTATCAATGTGTTTTTGCTCAACCTGCTTTAGTGATGGATATGCATTCCAAAGTTGTATTTTATGGGCTATCTGAGTCTGTATTATCAGAGTGAAAGGTGAGAGAACAATATATATATTTTTTTTAATTGAATGACTATCTTTGTCCAAGTTGGCAAGTTGGTCGATGTGACAATTTGTAAGTCTGGTGGAGTCTGGGGCTTTGCCACACGTAAATGATTTTGCTTGTGTGTATATGTTGATACACTAAAAATTCCATTTAAAATGAGCACTCAGGATTCATGCATTTCTGTACTCACATTAATGGGTCTTATGTATTTATATCTCAGGCTGTTTTGCTCACCTGCATGTTTGTTTTGCTGGAACATAGCAAGACACTTACCAAATTTTAACTTGCAAGATAATTACTGTGTGCTGAATAAACTTTTAAGATTTCTCTTCTGCAGAGCAGTCCACCTGATTTATTACCTCATTTCATCTGAACATGTCACGTATTTCAATAAAAATACATACCAAAGATCCAGAGTATAAGCTTGTTACAGTGGTTCAAAAACTGTGTAATATCTCTACCAACAAACAATTTGCCAATAACCAACTAGTTGCCCTCCTCTCACATGGACCATAGTTTTATCAGTGTGACTCAGTTTCACTTTGGCAGTTGTTGTGTTTCTTCTGATGGAGTACTATGACTCAACATTACACTGAAGTGCAAACATCACAACTGCAAATGCCATCATCAAAGGTTTCAGAACCTGCAGCTCAAAGCTGCTTGCAAGTAGCTCCTTACCTCTACACGAAATACACGTCTTACTTTTTATCATCAATTCAAGTCCACTTAATTTCATATATTTTACCTAGTTTAGAGCATATTTTCTGCCAGTAACAAATGCCTGCATTTTTGATTCGACCCAAACCGTTGTTTTCTAAGTTATGAGCATTCAATGTTTGGCTCCTTCACATCCTTCCTTCCTGTACCGTTATATTCTCCGTATTTTCTTTTACTCTTCCAGCTCCTTGCCTTGCCTTCCACTTCTGCCAGTGCATCCCATTTCCCTGAAAAGCACTCACATGCAGAAGTAACATATCTGTATTAACTGTTCTCTACAGTAGCTCATTAGGTATCAGTGTAGACCTGAGCCTCTTTTTTTCTTCTTCCAGACATTTACTCAAATTCCAGCCATTTCCTTGAAAAGCACTCCCATGCAAAAGTAAAATATCTACATTAATTGTCACTACAACTCATAAGTATTAGTATAGAACTGAGCTTCTTCTTTCTTCTTTCATAGTTACTCAAATTCCATAAAGTACAGTTGTGTACACTTACCATAAATGTAGATGTTCACTGTTGCAGTCATTACATTTGGGTAATCTGCTGGCAGGGTGCCCTCAGTTGACCCAATTAACAATGTCTTGGGTCCTGCATCTGTTGCTGTCCCTTCTTCCATGACGTCAGGTCATCAGGGGTATAAAACATGCAGACGACGCCATTACATCAGTATTTCTTGACCCAGATGTCAGGTGCCCCCCAAATGGGTAGCAAAATATATTTAGATAATTAAAAAAACAAAAATATACCTCCAAACAAAAGCAAATGCACAAAAAAGGCTTTTAAGTATAGTAAAAGAAAGTAGAGGTATAGTAAGAGAAAAACAGGGGGCTGGAGAAAGGGTAACCAGGACTGCAACAGTGAATACACTCAAACATCTACATTTATGGTAAGTGTACACAACTCTACTATGTTCTTCATGTTTCACTGTTGCAGTCATTACATTTGGGTAGATTCCCAAAGCTATGGTTGGGAAGATGGATTTATACAACATTAGGCGGCTATAAGACCCTGCAAAACAGCAGTGGCAAAGCCAGCTCTGGATTTAGAGAAAATTGGTAAATGATAATACTTGGTGAAAGTATGAAATGAACTCCAGGTAGCAGCTTCTAGAATATCCCTGGTAGGAACATCTCTGAGAAAGGCTGTAGAAGTAGATGCAGCCCTGGTGGAATGGGATCTGATCCCCTGGGGAATAGGTTTTCCATGGTGCTTATAGCAGAAATGAATACAATGGCTTATCCATTTAGAAATGGTTTGCTTTGAAATAGCCTTTCCCTCTGCCCCTGCAGCAATTGCTACCAGGAGTTGTTCAGATGTTCTTTGTGCTTTAGTCTTGTCCAAGTAAAATCTAAGTTGCCTGTGTACATCAAATGAATGCACAATCCACTCCCCCTTGTTCTGTGGATTGGGAAAGAAAGTTGGCAAATGAATGGACTGATTATGAGCCACACTGGATACCACCTTGGGCATGAAGGATGAATTGGACCTAAGTGACACCCTGTCTACACGAAAGATGATGAAAGGCTCCACTGCCATAATGGCCTGTAAGTCAGAAATCCTTCTAGCTGAAGTGATTGCTAAAAGGAAGGCTGTTTTCCAGGAAAGAAATTTTAAGTCTGCAGTAGCAGCTGGCTCAAAAGGAGGTAGAGTGAGTTTCTCCAATACAAAGTTAAGGTCCCAGGCAGGGGTTGGAGCTCTCCTGGGAGGTCTCAAGTTTTTGGCCCCTCTGAGATACTGCTTTAGCAGAGGATGAGAGAAGAGGGGGGGAGGGTTCTGTGTTGTAATGAGCTGAAATGGCTGAGGCCATTATGGGTGAAAAAGACAGGCCCTTGTGAAGCATCTCAGTTAAGTATTGTAAAATCTGAGGTAAATTGGGTGCTGCTGTGCTCATCCCTTGAGATTGATTCCAGGCACAGAATCTTTTCCATTTGTCAGCATAATATTTTCTAGTACTAGGTCTTCTCGCCTACAAAATGACATCCATCACTGGTTTGCCGAAGGATGCTAAGGGAGAATTTAAATGATTAGCCAAGCTGCAAGATTCAATGTTTGGAGCTGAGGGTGCAGAATTTGGTTCTCCTGCTGAGACAGTAAGGAAGGTGTCTGAGGCAGGTGCCATGGAGAAATTTGTGACAGACTGCGTAGGAGTGGGTACCAGTGCTGGCGAGGCCAGTCAGGAGCAATCAAAATCATTTTTGGTTTGTCCTGTTTGACTTGTAGTAGAACTTTGGAGAGCAGAGGCAGAGGGGAAAAGGCATAAGGACAGAGCATCCACTTTCCAGGCTTTTTTGTGAGGAGTTCTTGTGCAAATTTTGTCCAACTAGTAGTTCTGGGGTGTGGCAAAAAGATCTATGTCTGGGCTCCCCCATTTCCATGTCAACATGTTGAAAATCCGTGGTTCCAGTTTCCATTCGTGTGGGTCCATGAGATTTTTGCTTAGTTTGTCTGCCAGAATATTCAGCTTTCCTGGCAGGAATTGAGCTTGTAGTTGTACTTGATAGGTCAAGGCCATGTTCCACAAAGCCATGGCTAGTCTGTAGAGGGGGTAGGAATGTGTACTCCCTTGCTTGTTTATGCACCACATAACCGTGGTGTTGTCCGTCTTTACCATTAGTTGTCCTGGATGAAAGTAGTCCTTGAAGGATGCCAGTGCATTCTGTACAGCTAGCATTTCTTTTTGATTGATATGAAGGTGCATTTGATTTGGGCTCCATTTGCCCTGAATGCACTTCCCTGTCAGATGAGCTCCCCATGCATAGTCTGATGCATCTGTAGTTAGGGTTTGGGTAGCAGGGGGTGGTGTGAATGGCAGTCCCTTGTTTTGGTGGCATGCCTCTGCCCACAATAGGAACTCTAGTTGCAGGCAAGGTATGATAGGGATCATTGTTTCCAGGCTGTGACAATGCTGACTCCATAAACTTTTTAAGTACCATTGAAGTTTCCTCATATGCAGTCTTGCATATGGAATTAGAAGAATGCAGGAAGCCATGAACCCCAAGGCTTGCAGTATTTGTCTTGCAGATAGCAGGGTTTTTGTGGCCACCTGTTTGAAGTAAGTCACCAAATTAATTTGCTTTTCTGGCATAAGGAAAGCCATCTGGGCAGTTGTATTCAAGCTTGCACCCAGGAATGTAATTTTTTGAGAGGCTACCAGTTGTGATTTCTTTTCGTTTATGGTGTACCCTAGATAAGTTAGAATCCTTTTTACAAATGCCAGATGTTTTAGAAGAATGGCCTGGTTTTCTGCCTGAATTAGACAATCATCCAGGTATGGACATATTTGAATATTTATTTGCCTGCAAAATGAAATTACTGGAGCCAGGCACTTTGTAAATACCCTGGGCACAGTAGATAAGCCAAAGGGCAGTGCAGAGAACTGATAATGCAAGTAGCCTGCTTTGAAGCATAGGTATCTTCTGCAAGATTCACTGATTGGGATATGCAGGTAAGCCTCTTCTGCCTAACATAGGAAGTAACTGGTGAAGAGTCAGCATCTTGAATTTTGGAATGTCCAGAAAGGTGTTTAGAGTAGACAGGTCCAGAATTGGATGCCATGATTTGTCTTTTCTGGGTACCAGGAAAAGTCTGGAATAGAAACCTTGTCCCGTTTTCTCTTCTGGTACTAGTTGAATTGCCCCCATGTTTAGGAGGGAAAGTACTTGTTTCTGAGCCTCTGCCCACTGATTTGTTGGCAGGTCTGGCCACCTGTTTGGAGATGGCAACATGTGGAAATGAAATCTGTATCCATGGGACACTATATTTAAAACCCATTTGTCCTGGGTTATAAGTTGCCAGTTTTTTGCATGAAGAGCCAGTTTCCCCCCCAAAGGGGCAGCTAAGAGGCAAGTGCTTGGTAATTTTAAAGGAAAGTCATTGAGACTGTTTACCATAGGGTGTGTCTTGTTATTTCCAGATTTGGAAGTGGAGGCACCCCATTGCTTAGTTCTGAAAGTCCCTTGGGACTGAAACCTGGTGCTTTTGGAATGTCTGGGTTTGGCTTGAGTGGCTGTGGCAGGAACTGGAAAGGATCAGTCCTTAGTAGGCCAGTGCCTACTAAATCTTGGAGGTTATACTTGTAAGAAATCTTTCACAGTTTGCATAAATTTAGCTTTATCTTCCATCTTTTTTAGAACTTCTTCGGCCTTATTGCCAAAAAGACAGTCCTGCCGCAAAGGAGCATCCAACAGTTTTGCTTTAACATGATGAGGCAGAGATTGCTCCTTAAGCCAAGCATGCCTTCTAAGCACAGACCCAGTAACAGCAGCTCTGCAAGAGGCCTCCAAAGAATCAAAACCACATTGCAAAGTATGTTTTCCAACTTGTTCAGCTGAATGCAATAAATACTGTAAATCCTTATTTTCTACACAGTCAGAAATCAACATAATTTTCTGTTTAAGTAGTCCCATGATATGCTGTTGATATTTTAGCATATGGAATTGACAGTTTAAAGCCCTGATTGCCAAGGTTGCAGAAGTATAAACCTTTTTATCCCATCTATCCAGCACCCTGGAGTCTCTGTCAGAAGGGGTAGGATTTTTAGCAGTAGAAGCCTTAATGCCCTTGGGCCCCTGAGAAATGGTTTCTGGGTCTGCAACAGGATTTTTGAAAAGGAATTTGTAGGAGTCAGGAACCTTGTAGTATCTGTCTGGTTTACAAGGGGCCAGAAGCAGGGAATCAGGAGCCATACTGGATTCTGAAAAAACATCATCAACAATGTCTAGTACAGGAGGTATAGCCAAAGGTCTATGCTGAGGAAGAAGAAGGAAATCCCTAAGCCTCTTTTTGGATTTAGAAAAAACCTGACTTTCCCAGTGGAAATGTTCCCTTAAGGTATGTAAAGATTCCCCAAAAGAAAAATCCTCAGGGGAAAAGCAGAAGGAATGGAATCCTCTGCATCAGAGTCCTTATAAGTAGGTCTGGGCAAATCCAGTTCATTAGAAGAGTCAGAAGAAACAGAGTCCTGTTCAGAAGATTCATAGTCAAGTTCAGCCCTAGGCCTCTTAGAAGGGGGGGTTGACTACCCCTGATTAGAGTAATTAAATCTTCAGCCATTTTGATAATTTTTTTTTAGGCAAATGGGCCTAAACATGTGGCCTGGGCGTAGCTTTATTAGACATAGATCGAGATTTTGGCCTTAATATTGAAGGTGGTGTCGGTTTAATATGCATGTCTGTAGGCCTGAATACACCCTCAGAAGCTGGTGCCTGCACAGCGGCTCCGGACCCATCCAAGGTAGAGACATCCGCAGGTTCCATAGGTGAAGCATCTCGTGGCATACTGGACTCCGAATGGGTCTCAGTAGAGGCCTGCGAATCAGAAGTAGCGGGTATCAGGGGCTGCGATAGCACCTCACTGTGTACCGGCGAACTGGTGACTGGCTTAAGAGAAGCGGCGTTGGCAGTTTTGAACCTCAACGGCTGGTCTCTGTCTTTTTCTTTGCATTTTTTTTTTGGTATTCTGGTAGTCGGATGGCTAACCAACATAATTTCTGGATAATTAAACTGAGAACCAAAATATTTAGATGCAAAAATGTACCGAGGATGGATAGTGCACGGATTAAATAAAGCACAAAACCGACAGCAAGGTACATTGTAGTCAGGGCCTAGCTAAGGAATACAGTACAAATGAAAATCCTTATGAGGTATTTGCTTCCCACAAGTAATACAATTATTAACTTTTACTGACATCGGTAAGGAGCAAGAAAAAGTTACCCCAATGGGATACTTAGCTTTTAGTTGAAGACTTCGGTTCTGAAACTCGAAAATGAAAATTTCAGGAGTCGGCCAACCAGCACTTGCAAACTGCTTCTGCTTCGGGCACCGCGCGGCAAGAAAGACTGATGTAATGGCGTCGGCTGCATGTTTTATACCCCTGATGACCTGACGTCATGGAAGAAGGGGCAGCAACCGAGGCAGGACCCAAGACTTTGTTAATCAGGCCGACTGAGGGCAACCTGCCAGCAGATTACCACATGTAATGACTGCAACAATGAAACACGAAGAACATTGCATTTTTGACAGACTGCATGTACACGTATAATGAACAGCCAAAGTGTGCACCTTGTATGCATATTTTCTTGAGATGCATTAAAACCATTTTATAGCATGTGTTCCCACTTACTAATATCTGGCTCTCACATGTTTTATGAGCTGGTATATTAATATGCATTTTCTGCTAAACACTAAATATATATATATATATATATATATATATATATATATATATATTTTTTTTTTGTCTTGTGTATAAACATTTAAATAATCTTCTACATACTTTTTGAAATATTACTTTATTGTGTACCTCACAACGTGCTGTATACTACATGATACATTGTATAGAATACATCTGTACTATGTATCGTGCTGTATACTGCACGATACATTGTATGGAATACATCTGCACTTAAGCTTAAAGGTGTTAATTCACATTGTTTCTCTCCTATCAAAATGGAACCACCCAATTCAGAAAGGATATAAAATAAGCAGCTCTATCAATATACATTTTATTGGAATGAATTTCTGTCATTTAAAAAATACAGCTCAGTTATATATTTATAAGAATAATTAATTAATGTTAACAATTGCTACATCAAATGTTTAAAATCTAGGATAACATGTCTAGAATATTAACATCATCAACTTCAAACAGATTGAAAGATGAAGTTTAAAATGGTTGAAAGCAGACTAGTGATACTGACACCCACTTGTAATGGTAATTATGGCAGTATACAATGCACGTTTTATGTTGTAGCTAACATGTATTATTGTCATACTGAATGCCATTTAAGAACATTGTTGTTATAATCATCTTAATATCTGTGCTTGTCTATTTAGTACGTCAATTACCAATACACTGAAAGCCATGCTCCTATAAAGTTGTTAATCTGGTAAGTGTGAAATGCAATAAAATGTAATATTTTATAGTCTTGAGATACATATAATTTTGGACTTTTGAGACATATTCAGTGTAAATACCACATTAGCATATTGATAACTGTATTATATTATGCAAATGTATGCAAATCCTTAAATCAACTCAGTTCAGCTCACAAGAACAGCTTGAGAGAAATATTCTGTTAAATCACATAAAATCTTTTAGTCCTAGTGCAGTTTCAGAATGCACCAAGAACAAAACCTTCAGCTCCACCCTCAGGAGGCAAGCATATCTTCTAAGAACTCCTTAAAATTTAAATTTTATAATTCTAGTCTTTCTCCAGTCTTATGTGGCACAGATGATGAAAACATAGCATAACAATTCCATATAGTGCTACAGAAGTAGTAGTTAAATGAACATTTTTTAAATGAGCATTAGAAGAGGAATTGTAGGTGACAACTAACATTAAAAAGTGATAACTTAGCATATTAATGTAATAATTTAAAGCAACTGGCATTTATATTTAAATATAAATATATATGTGTGTGTGTGTGTGTGTGTGTGTGTGTGTGTGTGTGTGTGTGTGTGTGTGTGTGTGTGTGTGTGTGTGTGTACAGTGATCTGTGAATCTCTGTGTGTGATGTAAAGCAATATTTATTTTATTTTTAAATGCAGTTTGTTTACAGTAGGAACTTTTTTATTAAATGCAGTTTGTATGCAAACTAATTTGTCCATATTCGCCTGTTGGATTATGGACAGGGGATGGGGAATGTGAGTGGATAAAGGAGCTTAGGAAATAAAGGGAGGTAGGTGTTGTCGCAGGGTTGCAGATACGGAAGCATTAAGGTTAAGGTAGAGGAACAGCTGGAAGTAACAGCTATGAAGTAATGGTAAGGAAGAGTTAGCTTGGCTTTGTGCAGGTTTGTGAGGTTGAGAATTCCGATTTAGGTGTGAACTTGTGACCCGCTCTCCCTGCCCTTTCTTTATGTTCATTAGTATGTTTTGGTTTTCTTAGAGGTTTGGGTTAGCAAGCAGAGAAGGGCTGGGATGTCACTCTTCTGTTCCCCATCTAGTGTTTATGCTTCGGATCTTACAAGGTGGTGAGTTGGTTAGTTATTGAAGTGAGTGGTGGCATGCTGCTTCTGGTGTGAAGTTTGAGTAAGTGAGCGGTTGAGGTAACGCTGCTTACATTATGGTGGGATGGAGGTGAGTGTTTGATGCTGCCTACTGTAATTTATGTTCTAAGTTATGTATTATATTGGGGATTATTTAATTTGTTGAATAATAAATTCTGTGATTAACAAACTTTGTGATTATTAATTTGTGATTAATAAAGTTGATTAATAAAGGTCAACTTATGCCAAGATGGTGTGGAGTGGATTTTTTTGGCGGTATCTGGACAATTGCATTATGTGATCATTGATGGTTTTATTGAAATAAGGAGGATGGCATGCATTGTTTTTTCTGCATGAGGAAGAATAACATGTTAAAAACCCTTAACAGTTTATATTGATAAAGTACTGGTGGTTAGCGATGTAGCAGCCTTGTCTTTTTGTTGCTGTTTAGTATATGCTCAAGTTTACTGTGAGGTACATGTTTCCTTTATAAGTTTTTTTGTCTATATATTCTTGTTTGGTTTAACAACTGCATTTTTGAAATAGTTTTTAACTCTGCATCAATGGCTTTTTTCCTGCACAATACTAATTGTTTTCTCTTGCCACACCACACATTGCGTTATGAGGCGGTGAGCAGTAATATACAGAAAGTGTTGGCATTAGTCATTGGCACCTACTGCAGTATTCAGCTGTGATTGTACACTTTTTGTTTCATCACTCTGATGGCCTAGACAGGATGGAGGCAATAGGAGAATAAGGCAATAATATTTCTTTGCTGCTGTACATGTATTATTACAGGCCGCAGCTAGTATTTTATGGAATATCACGATTTATTTATTTACCCATATTTACTTCCTAGAAAAGTCCAAATTGTCCATGACAGGCCTGGGGAGAAAAGTTCCACAGTGAATACATATTACAAGATGTCATACAATATGACAAAAGATAAAACAGCAAATGCTGTTAAATGTCATATACAAGATACAAAATGAGTATATAAAGAAAGAAAACAAGAAAACAGAAGAGACAGATTTAGAAAGCACTATAGTCCTCAGTGTTACACCTCAGTTTTACAGTAGCAATGATAATGTAAAGAACTTCCATTTGGTTAACAGACAGCTGTAATACAATGTGAAAGGCGCTGCTACTAGATAACAGATTGTTTGATAGAAACATCTAGGTATGGCTCAACTATTGGGTGTTCTGATGCAAGCCCTTTAATGCTTACAGTGATAACAATTACAAGTAGATTTACTCCTGACTGGCCAAATTTGATTCCGTGGAAAAAGCCCAAGTGATTTAATGCATTGGCCACGACAGAATGAATTTAACACAGCATCATCCACTGGCAGGTATGACAGCTACTATTCCGTGTTAAGACATTACATATTTTATGTTTTGACTGGTATTTATTTTACTATGAAGCATTTAATCTTGAGAGTGCCTCTTATCTGTTCAGTTGTTTTCACCTGCTAACTAAGCATGAACAGCCATGTCTAATTCAGTACTTGAATATAATGGGTCTGAATACATAACAACAGAGTTTAAGCAGAGAGGGGTGATGTGCCAGTCACTTACATTCTGGTTTAAATCAGATGAGGTATTGTTTATATGTGATGGGGCAAAACATTTCATTGCTTTTGTTTTCCTACAGAAATCTGTTGTGATTGAAAGACAGCGGCAGAATTCAGTGGTTAGTGCAGAGTCTCCTTACAAATACATTAATGTAGCCCTGATAAGATGAAGTCATAGTTGGAGGCAATACACAATGAATATTTTTCTTAGCAAGGGTCCAGACAGTCTTGAAATCCATCTTTAAACATCATTAGTGCAACTAAGAGTTGTGTAACCTGAGTTTATAACTGAGCTAGGATATGCTATGAATTAACTTCTGGGGTCTATTGCACTTTCTGAGTCATCATTGGGCTGAAACAGATCATATAACTCTCAACATGATATGATACAGAGTAAATGTCAGATTAAATACACTAAGGGCCCCAACCAAGACTACACATGCATTGTAGTTACATCGAATGCAGACATTTAAAGATTTCTATGTAGATGATTTTTTAAAAGTGCTGGAGTCAAGGTTCCTAGTTCTTGTCATAACTTTCATATTTTATAGCTCATTTAAGACCATTATCACATGGATTTGATTTAGTTTCACTGCAACCAGGGATGGATTTGACAAACTGTCTCTGATGCCATAGTGGCTTAAATTTCTAGATATGCATTAGACAACGTATGTCTCAGTCATCTGATGATGTTTTAAAGCATGTTGTAATACATAAAAGTGGGGTAATGTGGACTAGGAGGAACTCCAACTATATGCTGAGGGCCAGCAGGTTAGGTAGGGTTTTTTGATGGCTAAAAGTCACTGTGTTGTTAAGGTACAGTTTAAGTGAAGGTAGAAGTGAAGATGTGTAGCTCAGGCCTGACACTATACATTCCATACTATTATACAACGACCCCCCCCATTAATATTCTAAAATGAGCATGCTGATTGGTCAACGTGCACGTTGTAAATCAGAGTTATACTAATGGAAAAAGGTCCGGTCGCCCGGACTTTTTCCATTAGTATAACTCTTTTTTTAAAGCAATGGAGAATGCAAGATCTCTGTTGCTTTTTACACACTGTCTCGCTATGTTAAATGAGTTTAACATAGCGAGACAGCTTTAAAAAAGTAACAGAGATCTTCCTATCTCCGTTGCTTTTTTTTAAAGGTGTATCGCTATGTTAAATGGGTTTAACATAGCGAGACAGCTTTAAAAAAAGCAAAGGAGAGTCTGCGTTTTTTTAAAGCTGTCTGCGCTGTGTTAAACTCCTTTATCATAGCGAGACTTAAAAAAAAACAACGGAGATCTTCTGCTTTCTGTTTGCTTTTTGCTCACAGCTCGCATGGCACTAGCATGCATCATATGCAGGGTACATCAGAACTGCCACAGAAAGCTGGAACAAAGGCATGAAGGGCAGCAGGAGGATGCCATATATTAAGAAATAAATTAAAATTTTTTTTCTTTTTTTTAACAATATGTTAATAAGATAAAATAACATAAGGTATGGTAGGTATAATGCTACCCACGGTTACCATGGTTTTTTTTGCACCACTTTCGGGCCAAACCACCAAAACCACCAAACCGTAAGCATTACAGCATTATTATCCCACCATGGGTTATTGCTATAATCTAATGCATTCTGCAGCCTTAATGATGTTGGCAATAAGCAGTACTTAATGAGCAATTATATATGAAGCTATGTTTTTACATATATGCAAATGTTTTCTTAATACTGTTAAGTTTACTTTAGGAGCTTCTTTTCTTTTCCAGATGCATCAGCAGAAAGAAACAAAGAAGAGACAGAAAAAAGCTGCTATTAATCACATGGTTCTCAAGTTTTTCTTTTATTTTTTCTATTTATGGCAGATTTAGCTGGAGAGAGAAAACAACAGAAAGAGTTTTCCAACCATTGTTAGTTTTCTCCAGGTTGCTAATCTTGCCATAGTTCTCATATAACAGAAAAACTTAAGAATCAAGAGAACTGTGTAATTGTATAGCTTGAGACGAAAATGTAAAATATTATTCATGAAGCTCATTCTCTTGCAGTGAATAGAGTAAGAATGTGTTTGTATTTGCCTTGCTTTTGTACAAGAATAGGTGCATTGGTTCATTTCAGATGGTCATTTTTTTATACTAGATGCTTTGGAAATCACAGTTCTTCAATTGCAGACCTCATTGCTTGTCAGTGTTCTTGAAGTACAGAATCCTGATAACAAGCATTGAAATTTTCAAGGAAAAATGTAACAGTCTGTGGTGATGATGGTGCAGATACTTGCATTAAGCCTAACTTGCAGAATTATAAAATATATAATTATTAATAATGAAACAAGCATTAGCATGCTTAAAGTAGGTCTAAAATGATTGAATCCTTAACTCTGACACACCTTTGCTCATGCACTGACAAATAACCTCAGAGCATGCAACTTTTAAAATGTCGTTTTTGCAGGAACAAGCTCCTGATGAACCCCACATCTTATAAACTTAGAAAGTTGCTAGAGTAACAGGATTTGTTTTAATATACATTTTCTGAAGGATTTGAAGTCTGAAACACAAATGTATGTCATTATTTAGTGACTTCAATCCTGAAATCATCCCAGTGATTTGCCAGCAAAAAAGAGTAACAGGCCAAAAATATGAGTCAAAAATCTGGACATTCTGTGAAAATCTGTACAGTTGAGAGGTATGGCCCCACTTCCCTTGCTAATTATTTATTCTAACCCTGAGGTTGAACTGTCCCTAGAAAAAGGGCATATTCCTCAACCACTGAGATTCTGGAAATTTGCATAACTGCCAACCATCATTTTTGTTAACCAAAGTGTGTTGAAAAAGCAAAGGTCAGCTTTAGCAATTTCAAGCACGCACACACACACACACACACACACACACACACACACACACACACACACACACACACACACACACACACACACACTCACACACACACACACACACACACACACACACACACACACACACACACACACACACACACACACACAAAACATGAGTATATGACAGATGTTTGAGCTACATAAAGTTTGAAGACCAAGTACTCAAATGCAACCACTTGAAAAAAATATATAAAAAAAAAAAAAAAAAAACAAGTAGCAAGCCTGCCTATACTGCCATTGTGGGGACCCCCATACCTCCTTCCAATTGTATATACTAACTCCAAAAGCATAAATCACAAATTCCCAATCCTCATTACATTGACATTTTGCACTTGCAAATATGTCAAAATCTGAAAAGTGACTTTTCAAACCATTTTGCCAGCATATGCATTGTTGTTACACTTGATGCCATAGATACATAGACAGACTGACAGATACAGACCTATAGGGAGGGGTTGGTGTACGGATCCCCTTTCCATATATGTTGAACGACATCTAAAACCTGTACTTAAGAAAAATACTAATATCTTGATAGAAAGAAAGCAATTTTTGAGGGATTTGTATGCTTTTAACAGGACATTACCAGTAGGCAGGAGATTGTTGATGATCACCATGGATGTACAGTCCCTATTTATGATTATCCCTAATGGGAAGGGTATAAACAATATCTGAAGGAGGATGGACTTTATGATGCACAGTGTGTTGATTTACTGTCATTGCTTATGGAGCTAATCCTCAAGAATAAATTCTTCATGTTTGAGGATGTCTTGTACAGAGAGATGGATGGTGTGGCCATGGACACTTCATGTACCAATGGCTATGCCAACATCGTTATTGCCATTTGGGAGAAGGAACACCTCTTGGGGGAGATGCAGGGGTCCTTGAGATTCTACAGGGGATTTGTGGACAATCTTTTCATTCTTTGGGAAGGTGATGAATTATCATTCGCCCATTTCTTCTCCAGCCTGAATGAGAGTACTAGCTTCCTTAGATTTTCTATGAAAAGCTCATATGAAGCTATTGATTTTCTGGATGTTAAAGTTATCCGGAAGATTGAAGGAGATTTTGAAACAGAAATATTTAGGAAAGAGTGCTATAGAAATAGCTCCCTCCATAGACAGCGTATGCATCCTCAGCACATTTTTAAAAATATAGTGAGAGGACAGGGACTCAGAACATCAAGGTTGACAGCTAATTGTAGGATGTTTGAGGGAGAACTTAGTGAGATGAAGGGTAGATTTTTGCAGAGAGGGTATGCAGGAGGTGAGGTTCAAAGAGCCTTGGTTGGCATCTCTGGAAGTAGGAATGAAGAAAGTAAACCATACTTCTCTGAAGGGGTTACCTCATCAGCATCAGTGGTTAATACTTAGAAACCTGTGAGAGTGCCAGTGAGTTGTTCTAGTAATGTCAGGTTACTGCAGGATGTATATCATAGGAACTGGAACATACTTTGTGCTGATGATCATGTCAGACAACTGGTAGGGGAAGTTCTGAGATATACATTTAAAAATAAGAAGAATTTGAAAAGGTTGTTGTGTGGACCCTGGTCCGCATTGGAGATTCCACAGGTTGTGAATATAGGCAAGTGTGGCACGTTCCCATGTAATTTTTGTATGCTTGTCGACTCCAAAGGTGAATTTCTACATCCAGATATGAATAGGGTATTCAGGTTTAATCTGATAACTAAATGTAATAGCGTGAAGATTGTTTACTTAGAGTATTGCTTAGTTTGCACCTGCTTCTATGTTGGCATGACAACAAGGAGGCTGAGGGACCGGATGAAAGAACATCTGTACGACACTGGAAGAAAAGCAGAAACCAATGCTCTGGCAAGACATGTTGAAAGGTCTGATGCTACACATACATTTAGCTTTCTGGTGATAGATAAGGTTGTCATTAATAGTAGAGGGGGAGATGCCAAAATAAAGACAGACACCAAGGAGCTGGAGTGGATTGTAAGACTTCGGGCGAACGTGGGAAAAGGTCTAAATGACAAACTTAACATCAAGCCTCTCCTGTTGGGTAGGGATTTACAGAAGTAGAATTGTCAACTATTAATTGGCAGAGCTCTGTGTTATGTTCCTATTTAGTACTGTACCCTAATTTATTAGTATGTAAGTTTATAGGGGAAGGATATATCAGTATAAAATTTTGTATCTATCATATTTTTATTCTTCATTATTATTGTTTTTGATTTTAAAAATGTGTATTATTCTGTGGATATGATGTATGTCACTTAAGCAATGTTTTTATAATTTGAGTAATTGTGAGTATGACCTTAGTCTAGTAAACTAGTGTTTAGTATGGTATTTTATTCTGGTGAATGTAATATGACTTTAGGATAGTGTATTAGCATAATTAATTGGAATGCTAGGTATAAATCTTGGAGGGTTGTTATTTGAGTTGTCTGATGAAGTGGCTTGGGCCACTAAAGCGCTCACCTGGTGTTTGATTCATTTTATTAAATCATCTTATGCTTTATACAGCTGTGGTCTGGTGTCTCCTTTACCTATTTTTGCAATTTGATATTTTTGTGGAGGTACTGTTTGCTAACACCACTTATTTTTTTGGTTTTTTATATATATATATATATATATATATATATATATATAGATAGATAGATATATAAATAGATAGATAGATATAGATGTAGATCTACATGATACATACAGAGAAATGAGTGTGTGTGTGTGTGTGTGTGTGTGTGTGTGTGTGTGTGTGTGTGTGTGTGTGTGTGTGTGTGTGTGTGTGTATGTGTGTGTGTGTACACACACACACACACACAGACACACACACACACACACACACACAAAACATGAGTATATGACAGACGTTTCAGCCACATAAAGTTTGAAGACCAAGTACTCAAATGCAACCACTTGAAAAAAATATATAAAAAAAAAAAACAAGTAGCAAGTCTGCCTATACTGCCATTGTGGGGACCCCCATACCTCCTGCCAATTGTATATACTAACTCCAAAAGCATAAATCACAAATTCCCAGTCCTCATTACATTGACATTTTGCACTTGCAAATATGTAAAAATCTGAAAAGTGACTTTTCAAACCATTTTGCCAGCATATGCATTGTTGTTACACTTGATGCCATAGATACATAGACAGACTGACAGATACAGACCTATAGGGAGGGGTTGGTGTACGGTGCCCCTTTCCATATATGTTGAATGACATCTAAAACCTGTACTTAAGAAAAATACTAATATCTTGATAGAAACAAAGCAATTTTTGAGGGATTTGTATGCCTTTACCAGGACATTACCAGTAGGCAGGAGATTGTTGATGATCACCATGGATGTACAGTCCCTATTTATGGTTATCCCTAATGGGAAGGGTATAAACAATATCTGATGGAGGATGGACTTTATGATGCACAGTGTGTTGATTTACTGTCATTGCTTATGGAGCTAATCCTCAAGAATAAATTCTTCATGTTTGAGGATGTCTTGTACAGACAGATGGATGGTGTGGCCATGGACACTTCATGTACCAATGGCTATGCCAACATCGTTATGGCCATTTGGGAGAAGGAACACCTCTTGGGGGAGATGCAGGGTCCTTGAGATTCTACAGGGGATTTGTGGACGATCTTTTCATTCTTTGGGAAGGTGATGAATTATCATTCGCCCATTTCTTCTCCAGCCTGAATGAGAGTACTAGCTTCCTTAGATTTTCTATGAAAAGCTCATATGAAGCTATTGATTTTCTGGATGTTAAAGTTATCTGGAAGATTGAAGGAGATTTTGAAACAGAAATATTTAGGAAAGAGTGCTATAGAAATAGCTACCTCCATAGACAGAGTATGCATCCTCAGCACATTTTTAAAAATATAGTGAGAGGACAGGGACTCAGAACATCAAGGTTGACAGCTAATTGTAGAACGTTTGAGGGAGAACTTAGTGAGATGAAGGGTAGATTTTTGCAGAGAGGGTATGCAGGAGGTGAGGTTCAAAGAGCCTTGGTTGGCGTCTCTGGAAGTAGGAATGAAGAAAGTAAACCATACTTCTCTGAAGGGGTTACCTCATCAGCATCAGTGGTTAATACTTAGAAACCTGTGAGAGTGCCAGTGAGTTGTTCTAGTAATGTCAGGTTACTGCAGGATGTATATCATAGGAACTGGAACATACTTTGTGCTGATGATCATGTCAGACAACTGGTAGGGGAAGTTCTGAGATATAAATTTAAAAATAAGAAGAATTTGAAAAGGTTGTTGTGTGGACCCCGGTCTTCATTGGAGATTCCACAGGTTGTGAATATAGGCAAGTGTGGCACGTTCCCATGTAATTTTTGTATGCTTGTCGACTCCAAAGGTGAATTTCTACATCCAGATATGAACAGGGTATTCAGGTTTAATCTGATAACTAAATGTAATAGCATGAACTTTGTTTACTTAGAGTATTGCTTAGTTTGTACCTGCTTCTATGTTGGCATGACAACAAGGAGGCTGAGGGACCGGATGAAAGAACATCTGTACGACATTGGAAGAAAAGCAGAAACCGATGCTCTGGCAAGACATGTTGAGAGGTCTGATGCTACACATACATTTAGCTTTCTGGTGATAGATAAGGTTGTCATTAATAGTAGAGGGGGAGATGCCAAAATAAAGACAGAGACCAAGGAGCTGGAGTGGATTGTAAGACTTCGGGCGAACGTGGGAAAAGGTCTAAATGACAAACTTAACATCAAGCCTCTCCTGTTGGGTAGGGATCTGCAGAAGTAGAATTGTCAACTATTAATTGGCAGAGCTCTGTGTTATGTTCCTATGTAGTACTGTGCCCTAATTTATTAGTATGTAAGTTTATAGGAGAAGGATATATCAGTATAAAAATTTGTATCTATCATATTTTTATTCTTCATTATTATTGTTTTTGATTTTAAAAATTTGTATTATTCTGTGGATATGATATATGTCACTTAAGCAATGTTTTTATAATTTGAGTAATTGTGAGTATGACCTTAGTCTAGTAAACTAGTGTTTAGTATGGTATTTTATTCTGGTGAATGCAATATGACTTTAGGATAGTGTATTAGCATAATTAATTGGAATGCTAGGTATAAATCTTGGAGGGTTGTTATTTGAGTTGTCTGATGAAGTGGCTTGGGCCACTAAAGCGCTCACCTGGTGTTTGATTCATTTTATTAAATCATCTTATGCTTCATACAGCTGTGGTCTGGTGCCTCCTTTACCTATTTTTGCAATTTGACATTTTTCTGGAGGTACTGTTTGCTAACACCACTTATTTTTTGGTTTTATATAAATATATATATATATATATATATATATATTTATATATATATATATATATATATATATATATATATATATAAATAGATAGATAAATATAGAAGTAGATCTACATGATACATACAGAGAAATGAGTGTGTGTGTGTGTGTGTGTGTGTGTGTGTGTGTGTGTGTGTGTGTGTGTGTGTGTGTGTGTGTGTGTGTGTGTGTGTGTGTGTGTGTGTGTGTGAGAACGGGTGAGGAGTCTGAGAGAAATGGAGAGATTATTTTAGAGGTTTTATTGCAGTCTGTTCAACCAGCAAGGTTTAAGTAAAGGAAGAAAATCAGTATGACAACAGAAACCATGTAGATAACAGAAGAACTTGTCTGATGCATTGAGAAGACTTAAGGAGTGTATCATCTTGGACCATGGCGCTATGAATCAAAAGCCCTAGTCCCCGAGTTACAATGCTTCCTGTCATCTACTTAAATGTAGTAGAACATTCTCTTGTGATGAAAGTAAATGTAATAATAAAACAGCCCTTTAAATAAGAATAATAAATACTGTCTGATAAAAAATACTTCCTCCAAATTCTTTCCACATACAAACATACATGTGTTTCTATTTTTATGTGTGTGTGTGTGTGTGTGTGTGTGTGTGTATGAGTGTGTATAAATGGATCCCTATCACATGGTCGACAGGCCATATGATCGACTTTTATTTGGTCGACAGTTCATTTGGTCGACAAGCAGTTTTATGTGGGGGGCTTCACCCCCCCCACACCCCCCAATGTGGGGGGCTCTGCCCCCCAACCCCCCTAACTATATATATCAACTCCAGGGTCACATAACATTGGGGAGGGGGGCAAATCTGCCTGTCAACAAAATGAATTGTCGACCAAATAAAAGTCGATTAAATGGTTTGTCGACCATCTCGGGTAGACCCGTATAAATATATATATATATATATATATATATATATATATATATATATAAAATATATATATATATATATATATATATATATATATATATATATATATATATATATATATATATATATATATAGATAGATATATCACACACACACACACACACACACACACACACACACACACACACACACACACACACACGCACACACACACACACACACACACACACACACACACACATACATATTGATAGAGAGAGATAGATAGATAGATAGATAGATAGATAGATAGATAGATAGATAGATAGATAGATAGATAGATAGATAGATGGATGTAAGTTTATTATGAATAGCCAAATGGACTTACAGGGAATCACAAAATATTGGTGCAAGTTCATCAACTATCCAAAGTAGCGAAAACCACAATCTCTGCTTGAAAAATAAATTGCAAAAGAAAACAAATGGTATAATTTATTTATTTATTGACATTTGTTTAGCAAGAATGTCTGACTGGCCACACATGCCCTTTTTCAGCAGAGGTCCAAGGAGAAAAGCTCCAGGTATCCTTTTATGATAGGTTACAAAAAAAATTAACTTACAGCTACACTGGCCCAGGGATCCCTAGGGAAACCAAGCTCTCAGTTAAGGGCTTTTGTAAAAAGACCGGTTTCCATGATATGTTGCCAGCACATTCAGAGGTACATTGGCTACAATGAGAAAATACCTTATTATTGGCTAAGCTGCATTTTTCTGAAACTCTGTTAACTACAACAGCAGGTTAGCATTTCCTGCTGTAATTAACAGTGGTGGTAGCAACATCATGAAAGCACAGGCACTTCGCCACATTCAGTCTCCCTGACACATAACACAGTAAAACAAACACACACACACACACACACACACACACACACACACACACACACACACACACACACACACACACACACACACGAAATACACCATACCTGTCCCTATTACAAGACCATCGCAGATGTCTCCTTTTTTCTGCCCTGACAAATCATGGATGATTACACTGAGTCCTTAATGCGAGGCATGAGTTTCTCATTTCCACTGCCTTCATTAAATGCATTTTAGTGCAATGGTTGTCACTCTAGTGACTTTCTAAAAGGAACATGTTCAATCCATCTATGTCTATGTGTCCCATGATTTTGTATTTTTGTGCTACAAAGTTCAGATGTATGCTTTCTGTTCCCTGTCCCATGTGACTGTTGCAGGAAAGGCATTGAATAATGTCTGTGATCCTCAAAGTTTGTCAGAAAAGAAACCTTTGCTACAGTAGCTTATCAATTAGCAAAGCAAGTTAACACTGGAGTGCACTGCAGCAAGGGTTCAGTGTTTGAAGCTGTTTTTCTCTTTTGCTTCATTTTTATTTATTTATTTTTTAATGGCTTAACTTTTTTTTCCTCATTATATTCCTGTTGTCTAGTGGTTGCATTGAGGTCTTATATCCCTTGTGGGAAGTGGGAGGGTACAGTGCTGGAATCTGCTTTTGTACTTATAAGGCATGCTATTTGTCCCTGGTCGATAGTGGTTTCCTACTATGTTTTAAAGTTTTTTTTTATTACATGCATTTAAGACATGTTATATAGAATGTCCCTAGTGCCTAATGTCTCCCCAGCCTGTGTTACATGGATGTGCCCTTAAGGCACCATTTTTAAGAGTTCTGTTGGGTATCTAATGTCCTCCTCCTAGCTTGTGCACTGGTATAAAATCAATAGAGTTCTCTCTGGTGTCTAATATTTCTCATGATCCCTGTGATTTTCAAGTGCCCTTATGGCACAGTTTTAAAATGTTTTCCCTGATGTCTACTCTACTCCTCCAAGCCTAAGTAGACATGTGGGGTCTATAGCGGAACATCGAATGATGAAAATATTGAAGCATACAACATCGAACACAGAACATTGAATGCACATTACCCCAAAAGGGCAGAATTCCAAAAAGAAGAAGTCACAAACAAAAACACTCGGCCATCCACTCACCTAACCGTAACACACCAAACACCACGCCTCTTAAACTGTCAAAACACAACCCAGCCACCTAATATAACTACCCTACAAACCTAAACATTGAGTATTCTACTCCGCTCAACAAAAAGTAAATATGAAAAACAAAATCAGCATACTACCACACATCAATAACCAAACTACATACACACTATCAACAAATAACAAAATATTTACATTATTAACTACTAAAACACACAATCTACAACCTATTAACTACTAAAACAATCTACAATCTATTTCTTATGTGGGGGGGCTTTGCCCCCCACACCACCCTACTTAAATATACCAAGTCCACGATTGCACCACAGTGGAGGTAATACATTCACATGTATCACTCCAATGTTATGTGTCTTGCTTAACCTGCTATTGCACAGTGATTCATAGCAGATGTTCTTCACATTTCCTAGTGACGTCACAGTGTTGAACTTTGCATGGGCCAGCTGTGGCAGTCCGGGGTTTCCATTTTCGGAATTTTGAGCATTCGGCATTGTTCGCGTTCGAGGTTTAGTGTTGTATGTTGTGCGATTCGACATTCTGTGATGTTCTAATATACACCAGGCATGAGATATCAAGAGTTTGTCCTGGTGGCTACTGTTTCCTCCCATCCCACATCTTCAGAGTTATCCCTGGAGGATAGTGGTCCCTACAACTGACTCTTGCAGGTTTTACTAAGGGTGTGCAGAGATATGACATCCACTTCCATTCTCCTCTGCACACACATCTACTTAACCTAGCAGCTCTCACTATCCTCCCTACTGCTACTTCCCAGGTAGACACACAGTCACACATACACTTCTTACACATGCAACACCTCACACACACACACTCACACCCATACCCCCTAATGCTATCTGACCAATAAATTCCCCAGCACTTACCTCTACCATAATGGTCATTACCACAGGTGGCTAGGAGCAGCCATGTTAATTTATGCAGCCCAAGTGATGCTCTGTAAATGCCTTACCACAGGCAATTCTGAAGGTGATCACATGGTTAATTAGCATATGCCTCTTCAACAGAATGTCTCATAAGCATCTTTCATGGCCATAGAGACAACTCACCACAGTGCTGCACATCTTCATATATACCTATATCGATACCTATACCTATATCTATACCTATGTGTGGGTTCACTTCACATTTTTTTATAGCTGGTTTGTTGACAGACTTATCTGCTGTGAAAAGTGATCGGAAGTACTCTTTGTCCAGTGTGGGAGGCTTTGAAGGAGTAAGACAGATGGCTTGCAGTTACGGTGAGTGGGATTGTGTTTTAGTGCCAAGATGTGTCTATACTGAAATTTTCAGCATTATAGGTGGGAGTGTGTACATGTGAGTGTCTGTAGGTGAGGGCTAGAGAAAGCACATATTAGTAAAGACAGGTGTGGTGGCTCTGCTTTCATCTAGGGATTTGTAAATGTCTGTGAGTACACCAAAAGTGTTAGTAAGTGATTGTATGCTTCAGATCACGTATAACAGCACACATTGCTAAAAAATGTTTAACTAGTAATAGCAAAATGCATCTAGTTAAATATGATTTCTATCCAATATACTAGTAATGAAAATAAAAAAGCTATGCCCCTCAAAACTTCTATCCAGTATGTCAACAATGTAAAGTATGTAGATAAAATGCGATTAAGTGAATGTTAAAATAGCAGAACCAGCACATTGTCTCTGTGTCACTACGAAGTTATCCAAATGTCTGATATTGGAAGACGGGAAAGAATTGAAGGGGTTACTAGATTATGGAAGCAGTAAATTGCATGGCTATAGACCTAAATATAATAAATGACAATAAAAGATGGAAGTAATATAAATCCATGGAGAGAGGAAGGTGGACCCTATAATTCATATACAAATTTATGCTGTTGGGTAAAATACTACATCCTGCAGCATCGGCACCTAATTTAACAGATGAACATAACTGGTCAAGATTTCCATCAGCTAAAGGCACTATGGAAATTATGGAGGGGGGGGCATATTTATCAACTCCATGTCATTGATATATACCTAATGAAAATGGTGTGGGTGAGGGACATCTTCAGACAGACAGTGCTAAAAATATAAGTTCCTAAAGATAAGAAATAATGAGAAAGCGCTAAGTGTAGGAACTCCATAAGAAACAACATTTTGTCTTTGTCTGAAGGGGCAAGAAATCATGTGTGTTATCTGAAACTTCTTACTGAATTTTATCATTAAAACCCAATTAGTATGATACTAAAAGAGGTCACCCAGAAACTAAAAAGGGACAATCCATTATGCATGATATTAAATTTTGTCAGAAAATTCAGTCATTAAAGTAATAAATGCTGTCGTTTTACAGACAGAGATGGAGAGACCCACAATGACAAACCTATTAAAAGAAGACAGGGAACCTGGAAAGGGTCAGAAGTTTCCTTCTAATATTAAAACTGAGTGCTAATCAGAAACAGAACTTTTAGCAGCACATATTTAAAAAGACAGAAGTTACTCAGGTAAAATAAAAGGACTTGCCAGAATTAAAAGAAGAGACACTGGCATGTATTTGCCTTTTTAGAGGAAGGTATAGGAGAAGAAAAAACACCTGTATCTGTATCTGTATTCATAGGCAACCACTTATTTCCAGTATATAAACGCGTTTCTCACATTGCAAATATGCAGATAAACAAAGGCAATTTAAAGAATATATGGTGTGTGTGTGTGTGTGTGTGTGTGTGTGTGTGTGTGTGTGTGTGTGTGTGTGTGTGTGTGTGTACTGCGGTGCACATTAAGCATGACTAGAGAAAGTATAGCCAGAACAGAAGGAGAAGCAACTGTGTAGCTAGGCCACATCTCATACTCATATTTTGAGTTAAGGAATGACTTGCTGTACAGAGTAAACAAAGGTAATGAAGAAATACTACAGTAACTTAGTTTCCAGAACCTTTAAGAACACTTGTGATGAAACTAGTGCATAGCCATATTTCTGAAGGCCACTTACACATGGACAAAACCAAAGATAGAATTATTAGCTAAATTTTATTAACCCAGTGTAATGAAAGGCATTGTGAAATTCTGTGCAGCAGGCTCAGAATGTCAAAATATGGCATCTAGTGCTAGGTTCAGAAGTTCATTGATAACTATATGCCTTTTACTGTAGTCTCATTTGAGTGGATAGCTATGGATCTTACAGGACAGTTGCAGTGAAATCTAGTAATGAATGTCAATGCTCTTTATATATTATTGAATATGCCACTATGTTTCCAGATAAAGCACCCCATGGGAAAGGGAAAAAAGCAACACAAAGTTAGTTTCTCTGTAGGACAATGGACAAATCCTTCAATGAGATTTACCCCATTTCTGTTACTATGGTACACAGCTTCACGGCTTGATGGATATTGCAAAGAAGACTAGGGAGGGAGGAGGAAAGAACTTTCTCAGACATGTTTTAGCTGATGAAACTGATAAATGATTGTTTCTTTGATTTGATGAACTGAAGTTATATAGATTCTGGTTTATTTGAACATATGTATAATGATTAACCACAGTTGGAAAAGATTCATAAAAACACAACTAACCCACCTTTTAGGCCTACAGTAATGAGCAATCATAGAAAAACTGAATAAATGGCAATGTAACTAGATTTTATCTTGAATCAAGTTGTGCAGTCTTCTATTTTTTATTTAAAAAATGACTGGATCTTTTTAGATTTGTTAAAGCAATACAGGTTTACTTGCTCCAAAAATGTATTGCTTACCACACATGTTGTGTCATTGTATATATCCTTAACTGTCTTAAAACACTTCACCTTGATGATGCCCTCTTCTACTTTAATAACTCCTTTCTAAACATTTTGCATAGCTTAGCACCCACCAGATCTAGAAGAATTAAATCCAACTATGCCCCCCTGGCTTTCCAAATCTACTAGAGAAACTATAAAAAATGGGGATAAACCCTGGAAATGCTGCCTGAATTCCAAACTCCCTCCAACCTTATCCTTTATAAACAGCTTTGAAACCAAGCCAAAAAACGTATCTATGAATACAATTAACAATATTTCTGGAACCTACAGACAAATAGGAAAAATAACCCCAAACTTTTCTGGTCTTCTATCAATAATCTCTTACACCCTGTTACCAAATCCAGTCCCTGCCCTTACTCTATGTCACCTGACTTTATCACGTCTAAATTCAGCTCCTACTTCATAGACACTATAAACAATCTTACGACCTCCTTCTCCCAAGCCTTACCAAGTAACCATACTCTTTTACCTACCCCCTCCTCCACCAGTACAAAATCTCTTGAATCCAAATATCCCTACTTACAACTGCATTAAGGAATTCCCCCTACAAGAATTCAATCTCTCCCCTATTTCCATTTCCTTTATAAAGAAACTTATCCAAAATCTAAAGCCCTGCTCTAATTCGGCCGACAATATTCCTGCCAAATTCTTCAAGATAGTTGCCAGTGCTGTAGCCTATCCAATTAGTATCTTAATCAGCAGGTCTATCCAGGAATCCTATATCTTCTCTCTATGGAAAAAAAACAATTATCCTCCCTCTTCATAAAGGCAGCCTCTCCTCTGATATCTCAAACTTTTGACCCATTGCCATTCTATCCCGTCTCCAAAATACTGGAAAAATGTGTCCAAAAACAACTCATCCACCACTTTCTAAACCTCAACATCCTCTCTCCAACCCAGCATGGATTTTGTCCAGGGCATAGTACTACGACTGCCTTGATCTCCTTCTTGGATATCATTAACAAAGCCCATGACCTAGGCCATACAGTGTCAGCTCTCTTTCTGAATCTCTCATAAGCTTTTGAAATTATATCTCATACCCTTCTCCTGTCTCAACTCTCTTCTATAGGGCTATCTTCTCAGTCTCTTAACTGGTTTAAAAGCTATCTCTCACACAGGCAGCATGCTGTCAAATGGCAAAACTCTATCTCTCCTTACCTATATAACCTTACATCCCACAAGGCTTGAGTTTAGGACATCTTCTATTTAATATATTTATAAATAATCTTCACTAAACTATTCCGCATGACTCCCTAGTGCATTATGCAGATGATTCAACCATCATTTGCTTTGCACCTAATCCTGCATCTCTTCAACAAATGACACAAACAGCATTTTGTATAGCAGAATCATGGCTCCACAAAAATCATCTCCCCCTAAACCCTAAAAAAAAAAAAAAAACAAGCTTATGTTGTTTACCCCCAAAAGAAATACAGAATTTAACAAAGAAAATGTCATTATTCTCTCTCTAAACTCCATTAAAATTGAACATGTAACTAGCACCTAACTATATGGAGTCATAATAGACGAAAATCTCAAGTTCAACCTTCACGTCCTATCCAATGTTTATAAAATACTAGGGATTCTGTACAGACACAACAAGTTTCTCTCCTTACCATCCAAACAAGCTTTAGCCCTCTCCTGTCTCCTACCTTCATTAACCTATGGTGCACCCTTGTTACTTAATCTACATTCTTCCCTGAAACTCAAACTAGAATCTTGCTACAACAAGATTGCCAAATTTGCCACAGGCAACCATCACTCCTCCCATCACTGTAGCTCATTAAGAAAACTACAATGGCTAGAATTCCCCAATTACCTGTTTCTCTTGCAATTAACCACTTCACAGAAACTTATCTATAAACTACAAGATTGCTCTGCCCTCAGCTCATTACTTGTCCCCTATTCCCCTCTCAGAACTCTATGTTCAGAACACCAACACTTAGTCCAAATCCATAAACCAAATCTTTCTGCAGGTAAACTACTTTACTCTTGGACCATGCCCAGATCGAGAAATCACCTCCCTTCCTCTATTTGCAGTGAACAACATTTCTCTAACTTCAAATCCACCTTACACAATCATCCCATCTCCAATTGGATATGTAACTGTACAAAACCACATACTACTATTCATGAAGCTATTACCTGACCTTTTTCGCCCCTCCAGTCTCAGCTGCCCACCATTACAATACTAACCTTTCTAACTACCTTGCAACGTCTCTGTTCCCTCTAGCCTTTTGAACCATACTATCTCTCAATTTTATAGCTTCACCAGAAGTTGCCCAATTTCCATCTTTTGTTCTATACCTTCACAAGAATTTGCCTAAATTATTTTTTTTTTCTCTCCACATTTCTACTGACTGGAAACGTCTACACAGATTCCTTCTGCTACCAACTAACACTTCTTTGCAACTACCTCATACCTGAATTTACACTGGAACTTAGTACTTTTACAATGCTAATTATATTATATTCTCATTTAGATTGCTTGTGTCTTAAGAACATGTAACATCGGACTCCGTTATGTATGATAGAACCTGCTCATTCAAGTTGCTCCATTATTATTCTGCATTCTTGCCTATTATGGTGTACTTCATTTCAATCACTGTATTTTTTATTGTTTTTGTATTGCCTTATTACCACTATTGTACTGTAATACTGTATTTTGTTTCTAGTCTTGGAGCTTATTGTTTTTGTATTGCCTCATTGCAACTATTGTATTTTAATACTGTATTTTGTAGCTTGTCTTGGAGCTTTTCTCCCCGGGCCTCCACTGAAATGGGCTCACTGTGGCCCAGTGGACTTTCCCAGTAAACAAATGTTAATAATTAAATAAATAAATAAAATAAATATATTACAGGATGTTGGTATTGCTCTTTAGGACCATATCTGAGTAATTATACCAATTTTAGTAATGTTCACATCAACACATTGTGTTTATTATGGATTTAGTACTCTGAAGTAATTTTTTTACATTTAAAGATGAGGTTTGCTGGCGGGGCGGAGCCTAATGGCTAACTGAGAGCAGCTTGATTTTGAGCTCTTCATACTCATACTAGAAAATACAGGAAAAACTAAATATATTTAAAAAAATTTGGGTAAATATTAAAGATGAAGTAATTTACAACAAAACTACCAATTTTGAAGAAAAAATTCTGAAATTTTCCTGTCAAATACTACAGAGGACACTCCAAACTGTTTGAAGATGAGTAACCCCAAGAATTCACACTCAGACTCTATTATAAAAAAAGAGATGCAAAAGATATCTGCTACTCTGCTGGACTTATCGCAAAAAATGGACAGATTTACTGAAAATCTAGAAAGTCTAAAGGATAACTGCCAAAAACAAACAGAAGTTTTTAAAGAAATCTTACAACAGCAACAAATAAAAATATCAGACATTGAGACTTCCTTAAGTGATGTTGATGGGAGGTTAAAATAAAGTGAACTACATACTCAATTTCTGCTACAACAGAACACTTGGTTAATAAATAAAGTTGATGATATAGAGAATAGAGAAAGAAGAACAAACATAAGGATTTTTGGTCTTCCAGAGAAATCCGAAGGTGATGACATTATCTCATTCCTGAACTCTTGGTTTCCTGAAGTTCTCGGACTAAAAGAAGGCTTATCTTATGGGATAGAAAGGGCACACAGAGCTATCAGTAAGCCACTTTCTATTTCTTCTAAATCAGCTCCAAGATCCATAGTAGTTAAATTTCTTTCTTTTATGGACAAAGAGCTTATACTGAGATCTGCATGGAGGAAAAGTCCTGTTATGTATAAACAGTCACTATTAAGATTTGATAATGACTATTCAACAAGAGTTCTGGATATAAGGAAGAAAACATGGCCATTAGTAAAACTTTTGAAACAACATAAAATCAAAGCGCAGCTCTCTTATCCAGCCAAAATAAGAATCCAATATAACAACGACATGAGAACATTCAACAGCATAGAGGAAGCCACATCTTTCGTAAAGAATAATAACATAATTCCACTTCCTGAAGAAATGGACTGGTTAAATTCATCCTCTTTAAAAAGGGCTCCAGGAAAAAATATTTGGTCGGAGGCAAGAGAAAAGAAGAAGCAAAAGACTGACAAGAAGAACTCTGATGATACTATTTCTCTCAAAGTATCAATTAAGGTATGATTATAATATATTAAAACTAAATTCTTTGTTACACTAGTATAAAGCAGTTTTCTTTTTTCTTTTCTCTTTGCTTATTTAATTATTTAGTTTAATATAATACTTAAATTTTAGTACTAATTAATAACTTACTAAAGCCCTGAAGTACATATTTGTTCTCTAAATACTTGAAAGCAGTAGCCAATGAAGTCTACTAGACATTCTTTTTGTTTTGTCACTAAGCTTTTAATATAAACTGTCCTTTTAAATGGTTTTCTCTATACAACTACTTAGTTGATAAATTAAGGCATTTTCGATGCCTGAATAAATATTATCATTTTTAGAAGTCACATTTATGTTATTTAAAAGTGCACATTCAAAATTAATTGATTTAATCTGATGTAGAGTATTGTGATAAAAATGTTATACAATAGAATCACTCATGAACATTTTAGATGTATTCAGCATCTTACTGTATTATTTGAAAGTAAAAAAGCATCCACGAGCCTTCTGCTGAGTTATTTTGACTTTCCGTTATCTAAAAAGTTGTTCATCACTTCATACACAGCACGTGACATGTTTAACTGTACATAGATGTAACTTAGGTTACTGGCCAGAAGATGGCGTGTAAATACACATTATCACAGAATTTTCCTCTTCAACACTGCAGCTTCTTCTCTATACAAGTATTGGTTCCTAGAACAGTGCAAAATAATTTATTCAAAAGAGCACATTCAAAATTCATTGATTTAATTTGATGTAGAGTATTGTGATAAAAAATGGTATACAATAGAATCACTCATGAACATTTTAGATGTATTCAGCATATTACTGTATTATTTGAAAGCAAAAAAGCATCCACGAGCCTTCTGCTCAGTTATTTTGACTTTCCGTTATCTAAAAAGTTGTTCACTGCTTCATACATTACAAGTGATATATTTAACTGTACATAGATGTAATTTAAGTTACTGGCCAGAAGATGGCGTATAAATACACATTATCACAGAATTTTCCTCTTCAACACTGCAGCTTCTTCTTTATACAAGTATTTGGATACTAGAACAGTGCAAAATAACAATTTATTCAAAAGTGCACATTCAAAATTCATTGATTTAATCTGATGTAGAGTATTGTGATAAAAATGTTATACAATAGAATCACTCATGAACATTTTAGATGTATTCAGCATATTACTGTATTATTTGAAAGTAAAAAAGCATTCACGAGCCTTCTGCTCAGTTATTTTGTGTTTCCGTTATCTAAAAAGTTGTTCACTGCTTCATACATTGCAAGTGATATATTTAACTGTACATAGATGTAATTTAAGTTACTGGCCAGAAGATGGCGTGTAAATACACATTATCACAGAATTTTCCTCTTCAACACTGCAGCTTCTTCTCTATACAAGTATTTGGTTACTAGAACAGTGCAAAATAACAATTTATTCAAAAGCGCACATTCAAAATTCATTGATTTAATCTGATGTAGAGTATTGTGATAATAATGCTGTACAATAGAATCACTCATGAACATTTTAGATGTATTCAGTATATTACTGTATTATTTAAAAGTAAAAAAAAAAAAAAAAAAAACATCCACGAGCCTTCTGCTCAGTTATTTTTAGTTTCCTTATCTAAACAGTTGTTCACTGCTTCATACATAGCACACGACATATTTAAGAAGACAACGCTATTATAACAAGAAAGATAGTGAATCATTTAAATACTGTTGTGTCTTAATGGGTGAGTGTCTGGTAAAAGTATAATACATGCGCTCAGTGAACACATCTAACCGACACTGTGTTAGATAAGTTACTTATAGTTATTAAGTTATTTAGAAATGTTATCAAGGTAGATTTTCTTTGCAAGTATAATTCTAATTTTGATCTTTCTCCTTTCTGTTTTATAGTTTTAACATATAAGTTGAGACCTTTTACTAGTTACCAGACGCCCATTACATTTGTGATAAGCAGAAGACAATATCTGATATGTGTGATTTTTAAATTGAACTTAATAGAGAAAATCTTATGAATAATAACTTACTAATAACAGAACTACAAAAGATCACATATAAGTAATTTAGGAGTGAAATCTTTTACACTTGTTATTAATTTTAGATTGTGGAATTATCAGAGTTATAAAACTGACATTAACTGAAGAATGAGAAAATGCTTTAATGTAAAGCACTATAAATATTGCTTTAATTCTAACTGCTGTTATATTAAATCTTATAAATGAATATTATTATCTGTAAGGACTTTAATTGGTTTCGATAAGCGGTTAGCTATATGTCAATTAACTTCACTATACTGATGTAATAACTTATATAGATCTAAAAATATGTAAAAAAAATCTCTTTTATTTTAAACAATATCTATCTATCATACTCACTCTACTTCTTTTCATTATTAATAACAATGTTAAATATTACTAATGAACATTAATGATCTGATATTTGCTAATATATTATCTACAATTGGTAATTTGTAAAAATTTCATAATATTAATGAAAAATGAACATTTAATATATTGTTAAAGCAATTAACAAATGTTTTATTTAAATTGTTTACAATTTGAAATAATATCTCATTTTAGAATCTAATTAGTAATGAACAAAACTTCACAGACCAGACATATGTGTTATTTACATAATAAGTGTATCTTGTTCTCTGGTTTTAGTTTTCATTTTTTTTTTTGATGAGCTCAATTTAAAGCAACATTTCCTCATTAATGCAACTATTATTATTGAGGGTAAATCTGTTTGAACTTTTAAGTCCAAACAGATTTGAGGTGCTAGACACTTCATGTTTGGGATTTAGAATGGTAAAATCATTAATTGTTTATTTAAAACATGTTAATGCAATGTTTTTCAGCTTTTTCATTTTTCAGTGGTCCAATTTGAAACTTTTTTTAAGCACAAATAGAAATAAATGTATTAATCTCAAAATAACTTTTAAAAGAAAGGATAAATCTAATACTCTAAACACATTAACTTCCAAGGTAAAACAAAATTTCAAGAACAAACAATCCAAAAGTACAAATAAATACTTAAAAAAATGACAGACACAACTTTATTATCTATAAATATTAATGGTTTAAATAATCCTATAAAAAGGTTGAATTTTCTAAGATATTTGAAATTACAAAAAGCACAAATCATATTCATACAAGAATCTCATTTTAAAAGAGATGATAATTTCACATGGAAACCTAGTGACTATCTAATTCTTTCTCGCTCCCATTACAAAAAAAAAACAAGAAGAGTTATAATTTTATGGAAAAAAAGTGTAGTTATTCCTCAGATCATTTACAAACACGAAGATAAAGAAGGGTTAATATCAAGTGTAATAATAAAATATCAAAATAGAATTTGGACTTTAATAAATATCTACTGGATTCCTGGAATAGGATTGTCTACGATTAAAAAACACATAGAATTAATTAACAAAGTAAATAAAGGCATGATAATAATGGGGGGAGATTTCAATTGTATTCTAGATAACTCTGAAACAACTAATAAAAGAAAGTTACGTCTCACACCCGTAAGTAAATATTTCAAAAGATGGTTAGAAAGCTTAAATCTAATAGATACATTTAATTTTAAAGATTCTAACTCATTAAGTTACACACCTAGCGATTATCGCTTTAATACTAAAACAAGAATAGATAAAATATTGGTCTCCTCTGATTTAAACAGTAGGATAACAAAATTTTATATTATTCCATGTCCCCTCTCAGTCCATAATGCTTTAATTCTTAAAGTACAAATTGATTTCAAAAGATTAAACACTATAACTAGAATACCAGCTTACATCCTTAAATTAAAAGAGTATAAACCTTGGCTAGATTCAGAAATCAAATATTTCTTAGAAACAAATCCTATTAACGATACAAATAATATAATAACCTGGGATACACTTAAAGCTTTTTTGTATGGCAAGATTATAGGATGGTTTAAAAATAAAACAAAGGAATGGGAATCTGAATTACACAATATACAAAAACGAATAACAGAAATAAATACAAGTTCTTATGATGTAATAGATTTTCAGGAAAAAAAAAAGAAATTATAGATCTAAATAAAAAATACAATGAATTCCTCACTCATAAAACAAATCTAGCTTTGGAAAAACTAAAATTTACTTCAATTTCAACTTCTCCAAAACACTTACATAATCTAGCAATGAGAATTAAAAAGCAGAATTTAGAAAATAACATCATAAATATAATACATGAAGGAAAAGGGAAAAAAAGGGTATCTGATGTGAATGATATTCTTGAAGCTTTTAAGTTCTATTATGCTAAGCATTATGGAAATAATGATAATAATATTTCATTTTCAGATCAGAAATTTAATAGCTCCTTAATAAAAAAAACTACCTGACCAATTAAAAGTAGAAATGGACAAGCATATCTCCATAAAAGAAATAAAAGACATAATTAAAGTAAGTAAAAACAACAAATCACCAGGAATGGATGGAATAATAATGGAATTATATAAAATTTTCCCAAATTCAGCAATTTCTCTACTTCATAACATGCTAAATGATATTCAAACTCAAATGATTACTCCACCATCTTGGAAATATTCACTAGTTACCCCTATAAAAAAAGATAAAAGCGATCCATCCCAATGTAGCTCATATAGACCTATCTTTCTGCTTAATAATGATTATAAAATCTTTATGTCGATCTTAGTAAATAGAATTAAGAAATCCCTGACTAAAGTCATAAATGAAGACCAAACAAGCTTTATATTTGGAAGACACACATATGACAATATTCAGAGAATTTTAACCATTATAGAAGCTTTGAACAGAGACAATTCAGAAGCTCTTATAATCACATTAGATATAGAGAAAGCATTTGATTCGGTAAACTGGAAGTATCTATTTAAAATTCTGGAACTTTTTGAATTCCCATTAAACTTTATAAATTTAATAAAGAATATATATAAAGATTACCTGGCTTATGTAAAATTAGGTCCATTTACCTCGGAAGCTTTCAAAATAACTAAAGGCTCTAAGCAAGGTTGCCCTATGTCTCCCATACTGTTTGCCCTGGCGATAGAATTATTTGCATCTGCAATACGAAGTGATCTAAAAATAGAAGGAATTAACTTTTACAATAAATTTAATTCTAAAATCATGTTATTTGCTGACGATATAATGCTGACTTTAAGACCGAATGAAGAGTCCATGCAAGAATTAGAGAAACAGGTAGAAGACTTTTTTTCCATTTCAGGTCTTTGTTTCAATAAATCCAAGTCAAAACATATACTTCTAAATAAAATAGATGACTTGCATCTGAATAAATATCAAATAATTGGAGAAAAGGTTTCTTCACTAGAATATCTAGGAATTCTTATATCCGAGAACATAGATACTACCATGACCTTAAATTATAATAAAATCCAAAATTTAATTCAAAAACAAATGAATAGCTGGAATAAATTAATATTAAACTTGGAAGATAGGTTACAGTTAATAAAAATGATATTACTACCACAAATAAATTATATAGCATTAGCAATCCCTATTTTACAAGATAAAAAAAGTTATAAAGACAATACAGAAACTTTTAATGGATTTTCTTTGGTATCCAAAAAAGAATAGAATTGCTTTCTCTCATCATAATAGACCCTGGGGCTTGGGAGGAATCAAATTTCCAGACATAGAAACGTATATTAAAGCTTCCATCATTAAACTTATACTAAACTGGGTAAATCCAAATTATTCATCCGCATGGAAAATTTTACATCTAACTTTCTTCTTAAATGAAAACAAAATATTAAAAAATATGGATTTAGAAAATTATAATAACATATTTTGGCATGTACTATGTCATAGCTTGCAAAATAAAACAACAAAACCCACTAATTTATCATATCTGAATAATAGTTATAATCTATTTAGAAAATTTATAATTACAAATCCAGACATAAAATTATGGTTCGAACTCTTAATACCATTTAAAACATCAAAGAATTTAAAAAAAAAATCCAAGAAAAAATACTCATTAATTGGGAATCCAAAAACTTTATTTACTGGTTTCAATGCTTAAATAATCACAGTACTTTAACCACCCAACAAGTAATAAATGAGTTTAGTATATTTGAAGTAGACAGAACAGAACTACAAAAAATACTACAATATGCAAGTGATTTATGTAGAATTATTAATGATTCAAACTTTAATAATACACCCAAGTTCATAAAATATTTGCAAGAATTGATTTATGGAAATCATAATAAGCTAATTTCTATATCTAAATTATACAAAATTTTAATAGTGTATAAAACCAAAATAGGTCAAAATGTTGTGAACATTTTAACAAAGGGCTTGACAATAAATCTATCATCTGAAGATATGAAAGACCTTTTGTTGTCAGTTAAGCTAACATCAAACTTCCAGATATGGAAAATCTTCACATGGAAATTTTTACATAGAGCCTTTTATACACCACATAAAATAGCCAAATTTGACCCTGCCCAAATGCCCACATGCTGGAGATGTACTGTAAATTGCAAGGCAGATTGGATACATATATTTTATGATTGTATTAAAAAATTCTGGGAAGATATTAATAAATTTCTTCAAGCCATTTTTAATGATAAATTTGTTCTAACAAAATCTTTAATTTTTTTGAATGTAGACGACTCAGTAACTATGAGTAAAAGTGATCAATATCTTTTATGGTCTATTCTGGCTGTATGATGCCCTAGGAGATGAGGGTGAAAGCGCTTAGTTCCATTTGTGTTGAATTATTTTTGTTGAACTATTTCTTATCTTGTGGTCCTGTGGTGCAATAAAGACTATATTTTTATTCCAAACATCCAAGGCTACTGAGAACTTTTTGGTTACTATTCTGGCTGTAGCCAGAAATGTATAACAAGAAAATGGAAATCCACTATCCCTCCAAGTTATGAAAACTTCATATCTCTATTAAAGGAATCTGCACAAAAAGAAATAAAAGTCAAAGAAGAAAGAATTTTTCCTAGACGTTGGACAGACAATCCTTGGAATAAAATCTTAATACTTATAGACACATTACAAAAGGATAGAATTTCTTCTACATGAAATTGAAATGTCATAAACTAAGATGGACTTATGTGAATATATACCAGTAAAGGTTATACTAGTTCTATGTGATTATTCCTCTTTATAACCTTATTGGTTAATCCTTTTCATTGGACCACCTGTAAATATTGTACATATTGTTATAGTTATTAACTATTTTCTTTTATTTTGAATTGTAACTTAAATTCACTGTATCATAATTTGTCTACAAACAAAAAAAATAAAAATTATTTAGTAAAAAAAAAAAAAAGATGAGGTTTGCCAAAAAACAAGACGTATAGCAATGGGTACCAGAATGGCACCCTCATTTGCAAATTGTATTACGTGTTGGTAGGAATAAACTGTTTTAATAAGAATCAGTTTTACTCTTATGTCTCATTGTATAGAATATATATAGATAATTTGTTTTTATATGGACTGGAACTCATTATCATTTTGACACATTTTTAATGCATATGAAGAAATCAAATGCATTTTTAAATTTCAGTTTAACTGATATTGGAGATGAAGTTCATTTTCTTAATTTAATTACAATATTAGACAAGAATAAGATTTTTTTACATTAATATCTACAGAAAAGATATTTTGTCAACAATTGCTACATTGTAGCAATCAAACCTCCCAGCACATGAAGTGTAATGTAATTGGGGCAATTTATCGGATTCAGCAGACTGATGAATGTCAATGAAGTGTTTATCTCTGAAATATAGGTGTTAAAACTCTAGTTTTACATAAAGGTTACTATAGAGGGAAGTAAAAAAAACATTATTGATGAAGTGAAATTTAAGAGATGGGAGAGAGATTTTAACCCATTTTTGTTAATGGCTATACTCCCATTGACAACACATAGGTTCATAGGTAGGTGCTAGGCTATCGGCCCAAGGGCCTAAGTAAGCCTAGCCAACAAGGTTCCCTGGCTTACTACAACCAAGAAAGTTAATTTCCTGTGCCCCTGTTGAGCAGAGCAAAAGAAGTGATCCCAGGGGTGTATTTCCTATTTCCCATCCACTCATCAATATTTGTCTTGAAGAGTGCTAATGAGGAACTTTGCTTGACAAAGATGGGTAGCTTGTTCCAGAGTATAGGAAGCCTGTGGGACAGGAATCTATTCCTCCAGCATATCCTGTTTATTGTGGTGACAAGGTTTAGGTCCCTAGAGCATGTAGCTCAGAGGGATTGGGATTTCATTAAGTGGAGCATGTCCAACAGCTCTGGGTTTAACATAGCTATATGTTAGGCAGAGATCTCCTCAGAGTAAACGATATGCAACAGAGTAAAGCTAGAGTTTTTTTGAGACAGTCAGTGTAGGGCATTTGTTTGAGGCCTGTAATCCTCTTTGTGAGATACTTCTGTGGCCTTTCCAGCTGCTGCAGCTGTCTTGTGAGGTACATTCCAAAAGGGGTGTTGTACTCTATAATGGGTCTAATGAGTGCCGAGTAAAGGGGGAGCAATGACCTCTTTTTTCCTGGATGAGAACTCTTTTGTGATGAGGTGTGCCACATAGCAGGATTTCCTGACTACTGTGGCAATGTGATTATCAGAGGAGAGACTACTGTCCACCTGGGTCCCAAAGTCTTTTATCACACATTCAGCGTTAAGTAGACTGCCGTTTATGTGGTAGTTTATGGTTACAGAGTTTTTACCAAAGGGGATGACAATGCACTTTTTGGCATTGAGCTTGAGGCCATGCCTCTGACATCTTCTGTAGGATGTCCACATCATTTGGGGACTCGACTATGGCTCCTAGTTTGCAGTCATCTGCAACCTTCATTAGCCAGAGGCATTCTGTGTTAGCCTGTACTTCAGAGAAGTAAATACCAAACAGGAGAGGTCCCAGGACTGAACCTGGTGGTACTCCACTTGTCACTGGTTTTAAGTCAGATTTGGAGTCTGCAACTTTTACAGTGTAGGTTCTGTCATTGAGCCAGTTGGCAACCCATCTTGTGACATAGGGGTGCATACCTAGTTTAGTGAGTTTAGCTATAAATCCAGAATGGGGGAATGGTGTCAAAAGCCTTGGTGAGCTCAAGATACGCTTTGTAAACCACCTTACTCTCATCTACGGCTTTGGTGACTGCCTCAAAGAAGTCGATCAGGTTCAGAAGGCATGATCTGTCTTTCACAATCCTGAATTCAGTGGAGTCCAGAGTTTGGAGGTTACCAATGTCTTTGTTTATGATATATGACATTATGATACATTCCATGGCCTTGCAGACCAGGCTCGTCAGGCTAATAGGGCGATAGTTCCCAGGATCAGTGGTGGCTCCTCCTTTGTGGAGTGGGATAACTGTTGCTGTGCACCATTCAGTGGGTAAAAAGCCTGACATGAGACTATGATTGAACATGGTGCTTAGGTGGGGAGCTACTTTGTTCTGAGGTTCATGTAAAATGCAGCCTGGGATGTTGTCCGGTCCCATGGATGCTGTGTTTTTGGTTTTAGAGAGGGCAGCTTTTACCTGCATAGATGTGATTACAGGGGCTTTGGATTCTTCCTGTATAGATATGGGCCCTTTAGGGGGTGAAAGGGGGGTAAAGTTAGCACTGAACCTATCTGCCAGAATGTTGGCAATATTTGGTAATCCATTACTCATATGTGTGTGGACATGGGTACTATTAAACACATTATAGTGGATAATTGGAAAATAGTTATTGGTAATTGAGATCTGGCAAACATTTTAGGTTATACTACCATATTTTTTGTTTGTAATTTAAAAGACAAAAAAAGGTATTGACTTCACTAACAACATTAACAGAGTGCCACATGGTACATATCCATGTTATTCTTGTAAATATTCTAGATACATTTACATGGTTAGTAATATTATTTTAAAGCACACTGGTATGTATATTAATGTAAGATTCAATTGTATGTCAGAAGGCTTACTTTATTTAGCTAGCTGTTCTTTTGGCAAGAGTTTCTATGTAGGTAAAACTACTAGAATGTTCTTGCAGAGAATATATGAACATGTTTTGGTTATAAGAAACAAAGACTGTGTGAATACTTTCACCAAGCATGGAATAAGCTATAAGGACTTAAGACATTTTATATTTTTATTGACTATATAAAAAATAGTAAATTCAAAGGAGATTTTAATAATATTTTGGAATGTAAGGAAGTTAAACTGCAATCTTTGCTTTGAGCTAACAGTACTCCAGTCTTAAATAGTATAACTAATATCAAGTGCATATTAAAAATACAGCACATTTAGGTATTTGCATTTAGAGTGTTTTTACTACTATTATTTACTTTAATGTTTAGTTGTTTCATTTTTATTTTATTATTGTTTTACAATTATTGCATATTTTTTTTAACAGAAATTGATTTTGGAATTGAAAGTAGATATGTCAGCTTACATGTCACATGACTTTGATTTATTAAAAGAGTTCACTTAAATGTTGTGGAAGTTCCAATGAAGTTCTGCTAATGTATTAAAGGAATGAAAGTGCTAAACTGAATTTATGTTTAGTCAGTTGAGTTTATTTTATCCTTTCTTATGTTCTTTTTTGGTTTTTAAGTTGCTTGGGTGAACATTACCCATAACTTCCTTTTTTCGATGTATTAATATTACTTTAGTTGTTTTTTTTTTTCCATGGACTCATATCTGGCATCTATTTTAGAACTGTTGGTACTGGATGATCCTATGTTAAATCTTCATCATCATCACAAATGCTGTGCTGTTTATGCTTCCAGTGCTTCTTAGCTAATTCTATAGTGTTGTGTGTGCAAAATCTCCAGAGCAACAGTCTTGCCACTTACAGTATACATGCTCTCAATTTTGAGTGTATCACACACAACAGTGAGATATGCAACTGTTCTGCATTTGTCTGTTTCTCCAATTTTTCTCTATAGACTTTATAAACTAATGTGTTCATAGCTCATTATCTTGGACTGCCATTATTAGCCTTTCTCTTCACATCTCCTTAACCATCCCTATGTCAATCTTGCTCAACATGTGGTTGTTCTAGATGTTCTCTATATATGCCATTATATTTATGGACTTCTCTTTATGCTCTTTTCTTTGCTTTTTGGCAGTTCCAGTTGCTGTCTGATTCATGTACTTCTGGTTTGATGTCCGTTTCCTCTCTTCTCTGAAACTCTTCTGCTAATCTAAGTAAAGATGTCATCTTAGACATCTTCTCTTCATGCTTTAGAACTATCACTATGTTGACATTTTATGAGGTCAACAAATATGCATGCAGTTCCACAATCACAGATCTTTACATGTAATAAATTTTGCAGAAGCCCATACCTCCTTCAGAGTTACAGATACATAATCTTGGTATGGCCTGTTCTTTATATATCATTTGATAAGCATAAAGCTCTTCAGAACTGGGTATTGAGAAACAGACTAAATAGTGATACTAACAAATTAAAAGTTATGATGTTTAAGACACATACATAAACTAGTTAATACCACAACACTGTTAATTAAAGATTCAGATAATGGCATAGCTCAAAAGATCTTGACATTATCCTGGATTAAACATTGACCTTCTCCAAGTGCAAATATCAGCAAAATAAAGTCTTTAACCAACTGTAAGTTTTATACAAAATATTTCATCTTTTATCCTTAGAAGCTAGATGGGCAATTGCAATCAATGTGTTGCTACCAAGACTTGTATATGTTTTACCTCTTATACTGTTCTGTTGTACAGAAAACACAGATACGTAATAAACTGTACAGAATACAATACTAAAATTATACAACAAGATTATAATTGGCAGCATCACTGTGTTCCCTTATAGAAAACTTAATGAATGCTAATGGGGCCAGGAATAGTTTCTACTAAGTAACTTCATCTTCAAACTAATGAATGAAAGCTATGGCCTTCTGTGTAGAAATATACTCTTAAATAGAAATTCCAGTTACAATGTAAGAATACAGGAGACCTCTATTATCTTAGCTGCAACTGCTCAAGAATTTAATAAATGCTTGAGCAGTTTGGGTTCAGATCAGAATGCAGCACAATGAACCATCTTTTGCAGTGAGACAGATACTTGAGAAGAAGCTGAGATGAGGAACCACAAGGGTGCAACTGGTCATTCCTAAACTTAGAGAAAACATATGTCAAGGTCACAAGAAAGCTGATTTGGGCAGTCCTGACTTGGTTTGAAATCAGAGAAACATTGGTAGAATTAGTGCAAGATATGTAAAGGACCCATTGACTCAAGTACGAACAGTGTTCAGTCTCACAGAGGGGCGTCTGGTGGGAGTTCAGCTCTTACCCAACTGCTGTTCATACTGGTGATGGACTATATTGTCAAACAGGTCAGAGGGGACAAATCAGCAAAGTTGCTGTATGCAGATGATGTGGCATTACAGTCAGACTCTGAGCAAGAACTCCAGCAAAGTATAGGTGAATAGAATGCAAAACTGAAGGCACATGGGATGAATCTGAATACAAATAAAACTGCTGTAAAGGCAGCAAATTGGGAAAATCAGAAAAAGCTGAGAACTGAGATAAAAGGGAAAATAGTGGAACAGTTTAACAGCTTCAAGTATCTGGGAAGGGTTGTTGACAAGAAGGGAAGTCTGAATGAGGAGGTCAAAGCTAGAATCAGTGAGGCTGCAGCCAAATGGCACAAAGTGCCAGGGTACTATATAACAGAAGAATGCCAAAGAAGTTGAAAATTAAGGTTTACAAAATAGAGCTGCGACCAATACTACTATATGGTATAGTAACATTGGCAGTTAAGGCAGACCAACTGAGGAAGGTGGAGGTGATGGAAATTAAGTTCCTGAGATGAGTGATAGGATGCACAATGTGGGACAGATGAAGAAATTAGGTCAAAATAGCTGATACCAATGTAGCTCCAATTGCAGAAAAGTTCAAAGAGAACAGATTACAGAGGTTTGGGCACATGTGTGGGAAAAAGTAGACAATCTGGTGAAGAAGATCTGAGACAGACAGGAAGAAGGCAAGAGGAAATTGGGGCATCCAGCAAAGAGGATGATGGACTGTATGAGAGAAGACCTGGGACAGTCAGGCATGAGTATTGAGGAAGGTAGGAGAGTGGCATTAAGTCAAGATAGAGATGGCAACAGTTGACATGTCATCCTGATCCCATGTCAAAAATGTCAGAAAGGGGTTTGATCATGATTTACAACTCAGGAACTCATTCTATGACTTCTGCTATAATTCTGAAAAATCTGTAAATATTTGTTTTATTAGGGCATATATTTGGGGTTAAATGGAATCGTCATCTTCATCATGATTACTTTCTTTTGCAGCATTTCTCAGTGAATGTTTTGCTTATTATTCAAATTTATTATGCGACTTATACTTATTTACAGGCATGTCGTCCCCATGGTCGAGTGGCGTTCGAAAGGCATGCGTGAATGGGCGTGCCTTCGTTGAAGGTTGGGTGTCGAGCTGGCAACTCGGCACCGTAAAAATCTACTGCCAATCATTAGTGGATCAGAGTTCTGCTGTGGCGACCCCTAACCGGGAAAAGCCAAAAGAAGAACAACTTATTTACAGGCAATAAAAGGCTGAAACATTAACTAAGTGTGCATCTGTTCACTACTATTTGTATATTTGTTCTTGTTCATGTATATACTGCTTTATGCTTGTTGCTGATATTTGACAACATCATTACTGAAAACAATCTAGTGCTTGGGATGCGTTTATTTACTTGGTTAGCAAAATAAATAAATAAATACATACATACATACATACATACATACATACATAGAGATATATCAATAGTATGGTATCAGCGAATATTTTGGAAAAACAGCTTTATTATTTAACATATATCTTGCAGTATCTGTGCAAACCATATGCATGGTGCACTCAATATTCCTTGGTAGTTGATCCTGTTTCTTTAAATATAGTCCCATTAGCCTTGTAGCATTATCATACTTTTATTACTTTATACATCAGGCTCAACCCTGAACAAATGATTGCACCACTATTTACCAGATTGTTCCTTTCTTTATGTCTGCCTGAATAATCTTTACTGTATAAATATACTTAAATATTTTTCTCTCATTTTTCCCTCCCCATTTATTGTTACACCTGGTAGCATGAATGTTATTTACTCAATAACTTTTAATAAAACTTTTCCCATTTCAGTATTTCTTCCATCACTAACTACATGCTAATTACAGAATATAAAGTGTACAGCCATCCATTTTAGGCGTGTGGCTAAATTGTCTTGTAGCCTTTTGTTCACTTTCATTTCAAGTTATCAGTTTATATATATTCCATAAAATAAACATTAAACAAGGAAAAAAAATAAAACAATATAATAAGAAATATCTCCTCCACCCATTCCCCTGTCTACCAGGTGTACTATTACAGTAATGTTGTAACATGTCTTTCCCATACTTTATATATTCAAATTCACTTTTTCCCCTTCTCTACCTACTCTCTGGTTTCACTCTCTCATCTCTCAATTCTGGGAGAGTTTTTTCCTGGTCTTTTCCAAATCTTCCACTTCTGCCCCATATGTTTTCCCCCCTTTCCTCTCCCCTTTTTTTCACCTTTCCTTATCTGCCATAGCATGTTTTGTACCTCCTGTCCCGTAGAGAGTTCCTTGTTTTTCCATTATTTTGTTGTGGCTTTTTTCCTCCACCATCATTAATAGGCCTCCCATTTCTGCATCTCTTTCTTGTACCTCTCTACTGGATTCAAACATAAGTAAATTTCTTGACAACCTGCCTGTCCCTGGGGCTGGTTGACCAAGTAATGCTCACATTTGCCTCTGGTAATTCCTTAGCTTCTTGCATTCCCAGACCATATGTAACCACATTCCACAGCCCCACTGATACCTCCAGCATAGTCCATTTACATTTGAAAACATTCTTTATAATCTTGCTGGGTTACAGATGCATTTATGTATGTATTTCCATGCAAACATTTTAGATTTATGTGCTTTTAATACATATGTTGGCAATCTCTTAACTTGTCCCTGTTCCTTCTCATCTTTCTCTTCTTGCACCCTTCTTTATAATTTCTCCTTTGCCTGTCCATACCCTTTTCCCACATTTTTCTTAGCCAAGTTTTTCCAGTTTTATTAGTATTTTTGTTATTTTCCCTTCCAATCTCATTTATGTTTTTTTTTCTCTTACCATCTGTGGATCCATCTCATTTTCCTTGATTTTTCCTTTTTTTTTCTGTTTCCTTACCACCCCTCACTACTTCCATTCCATTCTGTCCTCCAGCCAGTACTCCTCTTTCACCTCTTTCCACTTCTATAACCTCCCCCATCTAGAATTTGAGAGCAATAATTTACCTGGTTTTATTTCCTTTTCCATCTTCATGTGATTACCTAATTTTCTTCTTCTCCTATTCTTCCTTCAATAAGGATTATCTTTCACTCCTGTTTTACCCATACTGGTCCCTGCCATTGTGTGCTGAATGACTTCTGAGCTTCTCTTGACTTCTGCAACTGCAAACTATTTTCTAGTGTTTCTTATAGTGATTCTATTATATCCTCTCTTCTCCTCCAATCACCTTTTTTCTCTTTTTCATTCCATTCGAGTCTGCATAGTATTTACAATCCACAAATTTACTATCTACAATCTCACTATGCTTGCTATCAAGCAATAAACCTTTCCTGAGTATAAGAATTGAGGCAGTAGGTACATCCTCAAAGCTTCTACTTTCTGGTCTAACATTTTAACGTTCTTCATTTTTGCATTTGTATTTCTCATTTCATAAATCCTTATTAATTCTTTATTGACTAGGTTAGTGCCTCTAGGCTAGTTGCCTGTTTTCACTGGAGATTGGAAGGGGTATTCATAATAGAAGGGGAAATGTTACCATTGCACTGGGAACTTCCCCTCCTCTTTTGATATGTGCCAAGGGGTCTTTTACATTCACCTGAGCTACCACCATCTCAGGCAGATGGAGCCTCAGTTTAAATTCTCATCTGAAGGATGGTATTCTCAGGACTGCAGCACCACCCTTATGCAGCAATCAATCTACCTGGTGTAGGAATAGAACCCACAGCCTTCTGCACACAGCACAGAAAGGCGAGAGTGCTACCTGTTGCACCAATATCTGTGTTAATATAATAGGGTGATTAATCTAGCAGTGACAACTGTCCTGATACTGCACTCCGACAGGTTAAAGATCTAGTGTTAAAAGGTACTGAAATAAACACAAGTATCTGCTTTTGCAAGTAAATGAGGAATTTAATGAAATAAATAAAGAAAATATATGACTCAGAATTTACTCGCTGTAATTCATGTGCTCCTTCTCCATTTTGACATCGCCACAAAGTATGTCTGATCAGCACCTACTCCCACTCCATCAGATCCTCTTTTTAACTTTGGATTCATGAGTAACCACAAACAAAACCGGAGTCCAGCAATTAAAAATAAAGAAACGGTCACCACCTTAAGTAATCTCTGTGATATGATTAAGTCACACAACTTCAACTGATAAGTAGGGTCGATATAATTTTCTTGAAGACTAACAATATCGTAGCTGATATTGTCGGCACGAGAATAGCGAAAGTGCAGAACATAGAACGATTAAACAGAAATCTCCGTAAGGGGAGAATTCCATTTACTTAAATGTAATGCAGTCTCGGAGTTGGTATATTTAAGTAGCGGGGGTGTGGGGGGTGCAGGGGGGCTTGCCCCCCTGCCTACACCCTTTAGTTTTTCTTTTTTTGTTTTGAATATATTTTTATAAACATTCAAAGTTTTAATAGTTCAATCACTAAAGGTCGAGCTTTAGTGATTCCCACTATTAAACGTTCGATGATCTAATATAAACCCAATAAGTATACTGTTACACCAGTTTAAAGAATCACCATTGAAACACGTTTCCCCTTTTATGGAACAATAGCGTGGACCAGTGGTACATTAATCCACATACTTCTGATTCCTGGTTAAGCTATGTGGTTTTGAAACTGAATTTCCTTTTATAGTCATACTAGGCTAGAGTAAATAGCACCTACACTAAGTGTACATGATCTGTATTCAAGAACATCCCTTCCATATTTTTTGTACTTTCTAGTCACTCAGAAAGATTACACCAAGTATACATGTAGTCTATAATTTATGGTAACCTTTATGAATTCCCCTGCTGCAAGAAAATAAGTTGTTAAACTAAAATTAAGAGGAAGAAGATGCAATTGATGTTTGTGTTTTCTGTTCACTCAGAACAGTGTGTACTTAGTGTACACTTAGTGTAGGCATTAATGAACTCAAGTTACTGTCTATAAAAGTCAGTAGGTCCTAAATTCTTTCCTAAAGTAAAATGTTATAAGATGTTAATAGGCATGTTGACACCAAAAGTTAAGTTCCAGACCATTTTAAGATTTCAGTAGGTTTATGAGCTTGCCCCAGCTAATATTCATAATATATAGATTTTTAACTGCAATTTCACACTGCACACAAAAAAGTTGCAATAGATTTTTTTCTCTCTTTCTTTTTATTTTTCAATAGAAACTTCAGTTTTGGAAATGCATGTTTTTTTGTGGGACTGACAGTCATAAAATACGTAATTCTTAGGATTCAGAAGAAAGCTCACCACGGTAATTGTCTAATGTAGGTAAGTCAATTACTGTGACATTGACAACATGTGATTCTGAGACATCTATATTCACAATGAGGAAAGATGTCATTATTAGTTCATAGTGTCATGTTTCTAAATCCCAGCACTAACGGACCATGTACCACTTTGGTAAATGCAACCCGAATATACTCATACACACATTAAGTCACACACATGCACCAACACTCTCAGCAATTCACACACATCTCTACTCATCAACAAATGGGTCTATATCGGAATCGTGAATGTTCACAATGTCGAATCTGACATTGTCGACACGTAAACAGCGAAACCGCAGAACATCGAAGAGGTTAACAGAAATCTCCATAAAAGGAGATTTCCGTTTGCTTCAATGTAGTGTGGTCTCGGAGTTGGAATATTTAACTACTGGGGGGTGTGGGGGGGTGCAGGGGGGCCTGCCCCCCTGCTTAAAGCAAGTAGGCCTATTTTTGACTTTTTGTGATGTTTTTCTTAGGTGTTCAATGTTACTGGACTTCGACGATATGGTGTCGAGCATATCGTATTCGAAGTTCAGTAACTTTGAACATCTAATATAAACCCCAACAAACAAGGTCTCCCACATTTGATCACAGTGATGGAAACACTTATCCACTGACTGCATGCATGCTCCAACAAACACATATCCAGACTCTTGATTTCCTACTTAATCCCCTAGTTTGACTACACTGGTAGGCACACACCCAGACACACAAACACACACACACACACACACACACACACACACACACACACACACACACACACACACACACACACACACACACTGTAAAGCCCCCTCTACCCACATCTCCTCACTGAACTTACTTGCACTATGACTGCTTACAATGGAGTGAATGTGTGACTTTTTATTTTGAAGGCACTTACTGTATTTGTTTCCACCAAGAATGACTGTTATTTGGCTGAGTGATACACTGAATCAAGGTTCATACTGGGCTATCTGCCCAAGGGCATTTATAAGCCTAGCCTCAGCAGCATAAATTGGGAGCCACTGGCATTTCCTAGGGACAGCACATGGCTAATTAGGATTAGTCACTCCCTCCAGGCTGCTGCATTGTCATGCAGATCTGTTCATGAGACCATGCTTCATGCTGACACCTCCACTTGCTGGAATCCTGAGAGGTAGAGCAGTCTTAGAATGGAAAAGGCTTACCATAAGGGAGTAACACCCATGTTAAGGCTTTCCCCTCACAGTAAGCCTTTCTGAATCTGAGACATTATCTTTCATGTGTTAAATATTACAAAAAATATTTGCAAGGCAGCTTTTGGCTGTTAGCTTTATGGTATGAAGTATGCCATGTGCCAGGGGTTTATGAAATTAGAAAAATGTAGCTTAATACACTGTGCAATTAAAACCATCACTACTCAGCAAGAAAAAATATCTCAGTGCCAATGAAAAATATGCATTAGAAAGAAGCATGCAGATCCTGAATATTACCACAGAAAAGTGCTTAAATGTCCAGACAATATGTAAATATCACAACAATGAAATCATTGTTAAAAAACACTGTTTGTGTAATTAAGGTAAATCATGCTTTTTTCTTAGATGTTAACTTTATTATATTTTCTAGTGGCTATTGGAAAAGTCCTGATATATCTATGCATTCATTTCTTCATTGTTTTCTGTGTACGTCTGAATGTATACTGTCAGTTGATATATTTAACTAATAAAGTGGCCCATGTTATAAAAACAAAACTGGTCAGGGACAATACCATAGCTTTGCTGACATAAACGTGGGAGCATTAGGAATGCAAACCATTATATCTAAATAGCATACCATTGGTATGCAAACTTTAGAATTTTGAAGCTATTAAATTTTGGACCTATAAACTTGAATCGTATTGAATGCATTATTTTATAACACGTTTTATGGAAGGAGTTGCATCTGCAAACACTTCCCATACTGTAGGTTTTGCTCCATGCACAAACCATTATTCTTTCTAAGGTATAAAAATTATTACTGAACACCTCATTATCTGCACTGCTGAGTTCAGGATTACAAGTTTTACAATTACGACACATTTTCTTATTCTCCATACAAATTTTATAGAAAAAAAGTAAAGAAAAGAAAACTGTTATTATTAGTGCTATTGCACATTCTTTTACTTTTCCCTGAAATTAAAAACATGATCTGTTTTCATGTTCATCGGTTTGCCACTCCCACTGTGAACCAGTCTTTCTGCACTTCCTACCACCTCTAGCTGTAGGATCAAAGAATTCCTAAAGGATACTAGTCCTCCCCACACTGACTGAAAGCAAAAACTAACGGAAGTGCTTAGTCATTTCAAGAAGCTTTTTGAATAACAACCTTAATTTGAACACTTTTAACTATATGAACAAAAATATTGACTTGTTTCAATTGTAGCCACATATCCACAACCATTGTACAGTCACAATGCTATGTTGTCCAAAGTATAATCCCAAGCAAGATGTAAATGTTTGCACCAAATTAGTTTACAAAATATGATTGTAGGACTGGAGAACTGAGACATGAGAAGTTCTCAATACAGTCACTTCAAAGGCAAGAACCTGTATGTTGATATTTTGCTGTCTAAACACTGAAGAACAAAAAAAATACCACAGCTTGTGAATCAATATTTAACATTAAAAATGTATTATCTGAAATTCAAAGTATGTTTGATAGGAACACAAACAATTAAAGCTTTATAAATGACATCACTAATAATCTTCATGACTTAAAGCTAATAATGTATGAACATGTTGCCCTCTCGAAAGACATTAGCAAATAATTCCAATCCCTTCAAAATAAGCTTCAGGCAAGTTTCTCAAAGTCAATCTCCTGCTAAATTATTAAATTAAATGATGCAACTCCTTCTGCAAACAGTCTGTTTATGAGCCTGTTATCAGGGGAAAAGATACTGCAGTATTCAATGCAGGACAACTAGATTCAAAGACAGATAAGAGCAGGCAAGCCTCTGAGTAGACAAGGGAACCAACTAGAGTAAATCAGTAGTAGTAAAAATAAAAACAAATATGGTCCATATGGCAGGAAATAATTGTAGAAGAAATTTATTAAAAAAGTAAGCGCTTTTTGCAAATAAAATTTGTTTCTTCAGACTGTTTAAAAGACAAAATAGCACACACCCTTATAAATGCTCATTCAACCAATCATGCTGCAAATAAAGCCTAATTGCTTTAACTTACAAAATGCCAAATTAATTAAAAGCAGCACTCTGCAAACATTTTAAATACATAAAAAATATATGTGTAAAAAACATGAATACAAAATTCTGTCTAAATAGCAGAGAATAAACAAATATGCTTGTCAATAACATGGTAAGCTACACCAGTTGCTCATAACTTTCAGTTAAGTATAAAAACAGTACAATAATAAAACTAATGTACACACAACAAAATACACCTCTAAAACATGTCTCACTCAAGAACTGCAAAGCAGAGTCTATTGTGGGATCATACCTACTACTAAACAGAACTATTAATACACTTTTGTTTTTAGATTCAAAGACAGTTTTTTATCCAAAGGTGATCAGACTTCTTAATTCCAACATTAGCTCTGATCATTGATGGGTCAGGAAGTTGGGACTTCCCATTCACTGTGCAATATTATTTTATCTATTATTATTAAGCCCAGCCACCAATTACAATTTATACTATTAACCTAAGTACAATATTTTTGTCTTTAGCTGCTACTGCTATATGCTTGTTCACCCATAATGTTGTACATGGTTCATGTGCAATAGTATTACTTGAACATTGCTGCTAGATGTGTGTTTTTAGTATCTTAACAAGTATATGTTTATGGGTATATATGTAGCTATATACTTAAGTGTAGAGTTGATTTATAAGCTGGTGGTAGTATTATTATATGTTGTTTTTAAATGATATATTTCTATGTATGTGATTTATTTTTTGTCTATCCCATGATGAGCTGATTGCATGGAATCTCATTTAATCTGTACTTGTGTAGATCTAAATGACAATAAAGTTACTTTTGACTTTTTTATTCAACAACAAGCTGTACTCAAGTAAAGCAAGTATTATGCTGTTTGCTACACACATAAATTTACTCCTTGCACCTCTAATTTCAAATGCTGTCACATAAAAGTATTTGGGCCTCGCATTAGACCATATACTCTTGTTTCTCCCTATACACTTAAAACATAACTAATAAATTGCTTACCCATTTGAAAATTTGCTTTCACCTCTCCCAACTGTTATTCCCACAGCATGTACAGCTATTGCCAAAATGTGCTATTACCTAAACTTACACATGGAATTCCTCTTACTGGTCTACACTCTGTTAATGACACGCTCAAACTGTTAACTACAGAGAATAAAATATTAAGATTAGTGTTGCTAGTAAACATAAATATGCACCACTGTGGCCAGAGATGGGCTTAGGTAAACTGGCACCTTAAGTAAAAAGGATCCATGGCATCCCCCTTCCAGCTGCCCATGCCATCCTGACCTACTCTCAATATCCAGGTTACTTGTTTTTCTTCCTTCCAAGCCATCCTGACCTACTCTCAGTATCCAGGTTACTTGTTTTTCTTCCTTCCAAGCCATCCTGACCTACTCACACTATCCAGGTTACTTGTTTTTCTTCCTTCCAAGCCATCCTGACCTACTCTCAGTATCCAGGTTACTTGTTTTTCTTCCTTCCAAGCCATCCTGACCTACTCTCACTATCCAGGTTACTTGTTTTTCTTCCTTCCATGCCATCCTGACCGACTCTCAGTATCCAGGTTACTTGTTTTTCTTCCTTCCAAGCCATCCTGACCTACTCACACTATCCAAGTTACTTGTTTTTCTTCCTTCCATGCCATCCTGACCTACTCTCACTATACAGGTTACTTGTTTTTCTTCCTTCCAAGCCATCCGGTCCTACTGTCACTATCCAGGATATTTTTTTTCTTCCTTCCATGCCATCCTGACCTACTTTCACTATCCAGGATACTTGTTGTTCTTCCTTTCATGCCATCCTGACCTACTCTCAGTATCTAGGTTACTTGATTTTCTTCCTTCCATGACATCCTGACCTACTCTCACTTTCCAGGTTACTTGTTTTTCCTTCCTTCCAAACCATCCTGACCTACTCTCAGTATCCAGGTTACTTGTTTTTCTTCCTTCCAAGCCACACTGAACTACTCAGACTATCCAGATTACTTGTTTTTCTTCCTTCCATGCCATCCTGAGCTACTCTCACTATCCAGGTTACTTGTTTTACTTCCTTCCATGACATCCTGACCTAAACTCACTTTCCAGGTTACTTGGTTTTCTTCCTTCCATGCCATCCTGACCTACTCTCACTATCCAGGTTACTTGTTTTCTTCCTTCCATGCCATCCCGACCTACTCTCACTATCCAGGTTACTTGTTTTCTTCCTTTTTCCTCACAGTTTGTCTTAATGTGTTTTCCTGCAGTCATTCACTCATTCATTTATCATGTTCTATCTTAGCAAAACTGTACTCAACTATGGATGCAACAACTGCATTAAGCCAGTGAATCCAGAAACCATGAGGTTTCTAGATAAACTGAGATTCATTTTAGAGTGATACTCGGCTGGGGTGCCTTCTGTGCGGAGTCTGCATGTCCCCCCTGTGGTCGCGTGGGTTTTCTCCGGGTGCTCCGGTTTCCTCCCATATCCCAAAGACATGCTGTAGGTGAATTGGATACTCTAAACTGGCCCTAAGTGTGAGTGTGTGCATGTGTGTGCCTTCTGTGGAAGGTTGGGTGTCGGGCTGGCAACTCAACACTGTAAAACTCCACTGCCAATCATGAGCGGGCAGGTGATCCGCTGTGGCGACCCCTAACTGTGAAAAAGCTGAAAGAAGAAGAAGAAGAAGTGAACAACCTCTTCATCCAATGATTGCCTGAACAAACACCATGATCAAAGAAATAATTTATGCCTTACTCTTCAGCTTTGTTTCTTCCTGCATCCTTTCAGCACAATCTAGCTGACCAAGGCTGCACTGTAATAACTGCAGTGGGAATGGCTGCATTAAGCCATGAGGTTTCTATATGCTCTGTAATGCAGCTTAGAGTTTTTTTTAAACTGTCTTTTTACCCAACTATGGCATGAACTGCTGCTGAAGAAGCATGCAAGATGGCACTTTTACCCTTTCATTAAGAATGCCATTGGAGAAAGAGCTTTCTTGAGAACTGGAACCATATTATGAAATAAGCATCCAAATGGTATCTGAAGCAATCCAGTCTTATTAACTTTCAAATCTGCATGAAATTGTCATTTGAAAAGTGCAATTGATTTCATGATGGTGGCTAAATTGTAAAATACCACTCTTTACTCTCATATTACGTGCTTATATACATATGTTTATATTATGGTTTTCATTTAACTGTCAACCTTTAACTGTCATCATATACTCCAGATATTTGTTTATCTTGCCAAGTATTGCTTATATCACTCTTAATTTCTATTTTTTATTATAATATACCCAGGTCATTACTGAAATGGGTTAGCAGACTGTCTCACTTTACCAAGTTAAAATTGAAAATAAATAAATAAACATATGAATGAATGAATAAATAAATATCTACATAAATGAATGAATACAACAATGTGTTACAGTTTCTGCAGTATACAGCTCTGTATGGAAAAGGATTTTGTCATGTTACAATATTTTCTTCAAGGCACTGATGGAACTCATGTATAACATTTGTTTTTAAGACAGGACCTTATGATAAGTGTAACTAACTTTGATGTGAAAATACTTAAAACAATAACATAATGAAATGCATATTTATTTGCAAACATAGGGCAGGATTCAGGAAGCCTCCGTGTAAGAGTTACAAGGCTTACACGGAGACTGCAGTTAAATGGTGTGACGTCAGCATGTCATGTATATGCATGAGGGCATGCTGAATCACAACTAAGGCTTAAACGGTTCGTGGAAGACAGTAGGGGGCGTGTCCGTAGGCCGAGCCCTGCAAGCGGACACGTCCGCAGAAGAGTAAAAGTGCCTAAAGTAAACCCCCACGACAGAGTACATGGAAATGTGAATAAATACAACACAACACATGCCCCCACAGACTATGAACATAAAATTATATAAATGAACATGTTATATTTTTTTAAATTGTAAAGATGTTTGCCCGTGAGTGTGCTCATTTGCGCGGGCGTGCCCGTAGCTCAGCAACAGTTAGCAGTAAGTGGAAAAGCATATAAGAACTAACTATGCAAAGCAAGCCAAAAAGCAATAGCGTAGTGGTAGAGACGTTGGCTGAACAACAGGCAGTCATGGTTCGAGCCCCCACAACATCAACTTGTATTTTTAGTGAAATAAGCACGAAACAAGTCCCTGCCATATATGTACACATATAAAATTATATTTTATGTAAAATGTAATGAAATAGGCCATTTATTTTGAAGAAATGTGAGATAACAAAATAATAAAAAATGCCAGATGTGCCTATAGCTGAGCTACAGTTTAACAAGGTGAGTGCATCTGCTCATAGGTGAGCAGTGGTTTAACAGGTGTAAAATGAGTGCCCGAAGGTGAGCAGTGGTTTAACAGGTGCAAAATGAGTGCCCGTAGGTGAGCAGTGGTTCAACAGGTGCAAAATGAGTGCCCGTAGGTGAGCCGTGGTTTAACACACTGAAACTGTGTGCCCCTAGCTGAGATGAGAGTAATATGTGTGCTGACAGCCAAATGAGGTGTAAACCAGCGTAACCCGTTTGCGCGGAGCTGCACACCGCGCCAACAAGCTAACCAACAGGCAATGTTGAGCAAGCTGTAACAAAACTGCCTTTACACAGACACACCTCTTAGCCTGTCTAGACAGTCATAAAATATAAAAAGCAGTGGCCAGGTTCAAACCCAGGATACCATGCACCATAGTCAAGGTACTGAACCACTAAGCCATGACACCTATACTTAGAAATGCAGTAATAGCAAATATATAAGAATGAATAGAAAGAGGAGCATGACAAAGCAGGTTTTGTGAAGCTGATACAATTCCAAAATGGCCAATCACAGATAAGTGTGGGAAAAATGGCATATATAAGCCCCATAGGCAGGAATACACAGCATAACCAATTGTAGAACTAACTTGCAGCCAGAATGTCAGGAGTAGGTGAGGGTAGTTGCTTCCAAGCACAGAGGTGGGGCATTGAGGAGTCCAGATATATGGTTTGGCTCCTTGTCCACAATCATGAAGCCCAACTCATGCAGGGCCAGGTCCTGTGGGCAGCATATAGGGCTGAGGCATGGGACCGGTTAGCTCATGATCTCACCAGTGCCACAGGGATTCCAAGGACTGGTGAGCAGGTCATCACCACCATGCGGACCTGAAGAGACACAAGCAGGACCAACTGAACCTTTGGATCCAGGAGACCCGCCAAATGCCCAACGCCCCACTACTGAGTAAGTTACATCTAATTATGTATGTAAGAAATTAACCTAGCTGATATTATGGAGATGTGTATTCCAATATTACTTTATTTATATTACAGCTGCAGGTGTCCGTTCTGTGAACTGCAGAGCCTATGGCGATAGGCTGGAAATTGTTGCCATCAGGCAGGTCAGTAATCTTCTCCCTGTAACTGTAAATAAATATAAAAGTATGACAGTTAGCAAAAGAGTGCAATGTACTCACTAAGTAATAAAATATGAAAGTAACAGTGTAAGAGTGTTTGCAATATTGCTTGATTACAAAAGTGTGTTGCAGTCTGTAATCCAAACAGAAAAATGAAAATGTCTGAAATAAAGTCTGAAATAAAGATGCCCCACCTGTAATATAATAGTACACAACCTGCAGCAGGCTGAAAATTACAGCTGCAGAAGATGAGAAAAACACATTTGTGAAATATATCCCTGTTGAAATACTGAAACATGACATAAGTGAGACTATTGCAAAGGATTGTAATAACTACAGGTAAAACATGTCAATAATGTCCTCTTTGGACCTCTTCAAGAGGAACCTTGACGATTGGATGGGAGAAAGGAAATTCACCCCAGGGATCACGTCAGTCGCCCTGATAGACAGGGGTCCAGGAAAGTAAATAATGTGGGAAGAAATATTCAGGGAATTGTTATGGCTAGGCTTGTATAGGCCCTAGGGCTGATAGCCTAGTACTAACCTATGAACCTATGAACCTATAAAGCCTCGAAGTAAGTACCATCCTGAATTGTAAAAATAAAACAAGTGAGAGAGTGTGAGAAAGAGTTATGAATCCACCAATAAAGTAGTAATAACTCCTGAATAAAGTATACTGCAGTCAGTACAGAATGAAATGAATGTGACAAGCAGAACCAAATGCGAAATGTGTTCAAAATGTTCCTGCAGCTGGAATGTGTATCCCAAAATCTGGATATGTTGCTCTCAGTCTGCAATATGCAGATAGTATGATTGTCTGAAATACCAAACATCCACAGTTGTCTATAGCTATATAAAGCAAATGTAGCAGGATGATGTAGATGAACAAAGCCACATATGAACGTGTATGAATAACAATAAAATGTATATTGATGTAGCAGTAACATTCCTATCACCAACTTGAAGTAGTTATCACATAGGAAACTGTAGGTAGAACAGTAGTGTGTATATATATCTGCAGCTATTAGAAATGTACAGCATATGTATTAGTATTTGAAGCTGTTAATTATATTTTCTTCACCCTACCCTATAACCACATATAATCCATTTCACATGAAATTGGTATGTGCAGTCACAATTAACATCCCTGGACATTTGTCCTGTTGGGTCATACATATTTGCATGTACGTTGATGCATCTGCCCTGTTCATACATCCAAACCTGATGGCCTGTTGCCATCAATCAACCCTACATGTTATTGGACTGTGTATTGCTATTCAAATTATGCATGTGTTATGCTCGCTGTTCAATGGTGTGAATATCTGGGTGTTTGGTTAATGGGAATACTAATGCATGCTGTTACAACTAATTGCGAATGGTATTGTATGTTACTAACCCAAACTGTCATGACATAATGCAAAACATAGGACGACAGGGAAGGCGGGTTCTAGTGGACCCACCTCTCCCACCTCAGCTGGCGAGTGCACCTGGCATTAGTGCCCAGTCTGGACCCTCCTCCGGTGGACCTGTGCCACCTGCAGGTGGAAGCACTGCAGGGGATGGGGCTCGTCCCCCCTCTGCAAGTGTGGCCGGAGGAGAACCACCACTCACCCTCCATAGCGTCTGGACTGTGGTGCATAGGGAGATCCAAGAAGCTGTTCTTGGGCCCCTACGCCAGCTTGAGGCACAGGTGGCACAACTAACAGGCATGCCTGCTGCCCGGCCTACACAGCCGCCAGCACAGCCCTGTCCTGGGCAGTGAAGGCACAGTGGCAACTGCCCATGTGTGGGGATATCAGTTCCACTGTTGCCATCTGTGGGCTCATGGGCTCTGGATATCCAAACATCCGTCCCCATCAATTGTGTAACCCCCCTACACGTGTCATACACTGCCCCTGTATACGTCTTGTTTGTCTTGTCTGTTGACCTACCCAACCTACCTCCCCAGCTTTACCGACTTCCTTTACCTGACATACCACTCTCACCTGAAAAAAAAAAAAAAAAAAAGGGAACTCTGTACACACAAAAAAATTACGCCCCGTACATAGCTGCCCATTTCGCACACATGTCTGCTGGACATGGAAACTGTCAATTACAATTGGCTGTACAACAAGTATTATTGTTGTCCTTACACCTCTCTCAGGGGTGGAAGGTTTCAAATGTTACACCAAATAACGAACATATGCATAGCTGTTACTGATGAAGAAATGGGCAGCTATGGGCCTTACCTACATCCTTCCTGCAAAACCCAAGCTTGTTTCCCCTACTGTCTTACCCTCTTTGTGCCCCTTTTTCACTGCTTTCCTGTCTCCCCATTTTCATTTCTTTCAAAGAAAATAGCGGGTGTCTTTTGAGTAAGCACTTTTAAGCGGTTGTGCGGAGCTGAGCACGCCAGTGCGCATCACGGGAGCTCCACAAACCAGCTAATCTGGTTACAACTGCTTAAAAGTGCCTTACTCACTCTGAATGACAGGTCCTGTAGTCTGTTCAAAAGCAAAATAAAATATCACTGTCAGTCCCGAACCCAGGACCTTGGAAACAGTTGTCTGCATGACTTACCACTAAGCCATGACTGTTATATAAGAACATTGTGCTACAATAAATGTATCATGTAATAGTAGGAATGAATGTAAAGGGAATATAGGATGTGTAGCACACAAAGCATGCCATGTATATTTACTGTCAAATCTAGTGGATTTCTATAATAGTAGTGTGTTGTGAACAGAAACAGCCATGCTAGTTGGTAGCTAGTAGGTAATAATGTCACTGTAGCATCTTGCAAGCCACACACATACTCACAGCAGGATAATCACTGCCCATACCCCACAACCTGTTACAGGAACACATCCGGACCAAGTAATAAAATATGTGGAGCAAAGGGCCAAAACCAGGGATGCATTACAAATAATGTTACAACAAACTTAGACAGTTCAGATAGTAACAGGTTCTGCATTTTGTTGGATGTTTGGAAGGGTATGAAGTCTGAAACTTAAATGTTTGTCACTATATTCTGACTTGAGCCCAGAGTGATTTGCCAGAAAGAGCTGTGCATGAGATATTGACCAAAATATGAGGCAGAAATGTGGACAACTTGCAAATATTTGTACACATGAGAGGTCTGACACCGCCATATTTTAATAGTTAAGAGCCTAGACATAGCAACAGTGACTGAGTTACAGGGATGCCCCACAGACTCCATGTGAAATGTACAAACAGTAGGCAAAAAGGTGTTACAACACATGCAATGGAACTATGAAGTCCTGAAAGTATGCACCACTTGCACGGCAGAAATAGTGTAGTAATACATATGCTCATGCTATCCCACAGTCACAACTGCAGAATACCAGACAATTTAATGGGTGTACCCCACTGATATGTACCATTCCTTGAGGCAGATAACAGATGCACCTGAGAGTCTCTGGGACCTGCTCAGCAGCATAATCAAATACCCTAATAGATGTCAAGGCCCACACCATGGCCAGACCACACTGCATGCAGTAACACCCTATCAGATATAGTAAGCATTCCAAGGTGTGAATGTACATGGAAAATAGGAAAGCCACAGCAACACACTACAGTCAAGTCACCTAGCAGGCATACAAGGAGTGAATGTAAAGGACAAATATTGAAGCCATAGCAACAAATTGCATGAGCCACTGCTATATACCAGTTACACCACAAGTCTCACAGGAAAGCACACACACCCATATTAACAGTAGTAGTAGTTGTAGCTGTCAGTTTACATACACACTTAGTACAGGAAACAGGAGAGATGAATGAAGAAATGTTAATCTACAACACAGCCTGAAATATGAGAGAGATACTAACCTTTACACTCACAGAACAGTGTCCACAGCATACCAGCATGGTCCCCACCCTTACAATCTGAAAGGGCAATGCCTATATCACATACCTTTTTATAGCACTGTCCTGAAATCACAGTGAGAACTGCAATCAGTACATAACTGGCTGCATGCAATCAGCAAATGCTGGCTAACAATTGGTGCAGAGGCCATCACATGGACATATGCAGATACCTACAAAAGCATCCTGTACTCCCAGTCCACGCAGGCAATACTTTCATTGCACCATCTGGAGGCAGAGAGAGAGAGAGAGAGAGAAAGAAAGAAAAAAAGAAAATAAAAACACAAACAAAAACTACACTTAAGAAAAACTAAGTTGAAGCTGTCATCAGTGACAGTATCAAGCTGGGCTAGCAGCAGCAGGAACCTATACAAGCGATAGCAAATCAGCTGTGACAAACACAGGTAATGTAAAGTAACAATTTAAGAGTCTACATACTGTGAACCCTCCATATGTGTTATTGGTCTGTTTCTATATGTATGTCTATGTGATAAGTTGTGTGTACATTGTTTTAGCCAAAGGGGATGACTATACATTTCAGCCTTTAAAATTTAATTTTTAAAAAAACCAGCGGGGGGAAAAAAAAAAAAAGGGGTGTCCGTTCGGAACTGCAGAGCCTATGGCGATAGGCTGGTGGGCCACCAGGCAGGTAAAAAAAAAAAGTAAATTCTTTTCCTGAAAAAATTAAATAAATTAAAAATTTTGCGTTACAAAAGGGGGCATTTGAAACCCAAAAGAAAATAAAATTTTGAAAAAGTTAAATGTGCAGTTTTTAAAAAAAAGGGCATGAAAAAAAAGAAATAAAAAATTTGAAATAACCCCTGTTAAATACTGAAAATAAAAAGTAACTGAAAGGTTGAATAACTCAGGTAAAACATGAATAATGTAAAAAAAACCTTTGGATGAAAAAACCCGGGAAATTGATAACTAGGAAATAATGAAAGGAATTTGTACTTTTGATACAGTACAATTGAACATGTATAAGTAAGTACCATCCTGAATTGTAAAAATAAAACAAGTGAGAGAGTGTGAGAAAGAGTTATGAATCCACCAATAAAGTAGTAATAACTCCTGAATAAAGTATACTGCAGTCAGTACAGAATGAAAATGAATGTGACAAGCAGAACCAAATGCGAAATGTGTTCAAAATGTTCCTGCAGCTGGAATGTGTATCCCAAAATCTGGATATAAGGTTGCTCTCAGTCTGCAATATGCAGATAGTATGATTGTCTGAAATACCAAACATCCACAGTTGTCTATAGCTATATAAAGCAAAATGTAGCAGGATGATGTAGATGAACAAAGCCACATATGAGCGTGTATGAATAACAATAAAATGTATATTGATGTAGCAGTAACATTCCTATCACCAACTTGAAGTAGTTATCACATAGGAAACTGTAGGTAGAACAGTAGTGTGTATATATATCTGCAGCTATTAGAAATGTACAGCATATGTATTAGTATTTGAAGCTGTTAATTATATTTTCTTCACCCTACCCTATAACCACATATAATCCATTTCACATGAAATTGGTATGTGCAGTCACAATTAACATCCCTGGACATTTGTCCTGTTGGGTCATACATATTTGCATGTACGTTGATGCATCTGCCCTGTTCATACATCCAAACCTGATGGCCTGTTGCCATCAATCAACCCTTACATGTTATTGGACTGTGTATTGCTATTCAAATTATGCATGTGTTATGCTCGCTGTTCAATGGTGTGAATATCTGGGTGTTTGGTTAATGGGAATACTAATGCATGCTGTTACAACTAATTGCGAATGGTATTGTATGTTACTAACCCAAACTGTCATGACATAATGCAAAACATAGGATCTAGCACAGGAAGGCGTGGTTCTAGTGGACCCACCTCTCCCACCTCAGCTGGCGAGTGCACCTGGCATTAGTGCCCAGTCTGGACCCTCCTCCGGTGGACCTGTGCCACCTGCAGGTGGAAGCACTGCAGGGGATGGGGCTCGTCCCCCCTCTGCAAGTGTGGCCGGAGGAGAACCACCACTCACCCTCCATAGCGTCTGGACTGTGGTGCATAGGAGATCCAAGAAGCTGTTCTTGGGCCCCTCACGCCAACTTGAGGCACAGGTGGCACAACCAACAGGCATGCCTGCTGCCCGGCCTACACAGCCGCCAGCACAGCCCTGTCCTGGGCAGTGAAGGCACAGTGGCAACTGCCCATGTGTGGGGATATCAGTTCCACTGTTGCCATCTGTGGGCTCATGGGCTCTGGATATCCAAACATCCGTCCCCACCAATTGTGTAACCCCCCTACACGTGTCATACACTGCCCCTGTATACGTCTTGTTTGTCTTGTCTGTTGACCTACCCAACTCTACCTCCCCAGCTTTGCCGACTTCCTTTACCTGACATACCACTCTCACCTGAAAAAAAAAAAAAGGGAACTCTGTAACCACAAAAAAATTACACATAGCTGCCCATTTCACACACATGTCTGCTGGACATGGAAACTATCAATTACAATTGGCTGTACAACAAGTATTATTGTTGTCCTTACACCTCTCTCAGGGTGGAAGGTTTCAAATGTTACACCAAATAACGAACATATGCATAGCTGTTACTGATGAAGAAATGGGCAGCTATGGGCCTTACCTACATCCTTCCTGCAAAACCCAAGCTTGTTTCCCCTACTGTCTTACCCTCTTTGTGCCCCTTTTTCACTGCTTTCCTGTCTCCCCATTTTCATTTCTTTCAAAGAAAATAGCGGGTCTTAATGCCGAGTGAAGTAAGCACTTTTAAGCGGTTGTAAGCGGAGCTGAACGCCAGTGCGCATGCGGGAGCTCCACGCAAACCAGCGCTAATCTGGTTACAACTGCTTAAAAGTGCCTTACTCACTCTGAATGACAGGTCCTGTAGTCTGTTCAAAAGCAAAATAAAATATCACTGTCAGTCCCGAACCCAGGACCTTGGAAACAGTTGTCTGCATGACTTACCACTAAGCCATGACTGTTATATAAGAACATTGTGCTACAATAAATGTATCATGTAATAGTAGGAATGAATGTAAAGGGAATATAGGATGTGTAGCACACAAAGCATGCCATGTATATTTACTGTCAAATCTAGTGGATTTCTATAATAGTAGTGTGTTGTGAACAGAAACAGCCATGCTAGTTGGTAGCTAGTAGGTAATAATGTCACTGTAGCATCTTGCAAGCCACACACATACTCACAGCAGGATAATCACTGCCCATACCCCACAACCTGTTACAGGAACACATCCGGACCAAGTAATAAATATGTGGAGCAAAGGGCCAAAACCAGGGATGCATTACAAATAATGTTACAACAAACTTAGACAGTTCAGATAGTAACAGGTTCTGCATTTTGTTGGATGTTTGCGGAAGGGTATGAAGTCTGAAACTTAAATGTTTGTCACTATATTCTGACTTGAGCCCAGAGTGATTTTGCCAGAAAGAGAGCTGTGCATGAGATATTGACCAAAAATATGAGGCAGAAATGTGGACAACTTGCAAATATTTGTACACATGAGAGGTCTGACACGCCATATTTTAATAGTTAAGAGCCTAGACATAGCAACAGTGACTGAGTTACAGGGATGCCCCACAGACTCCATGTGAAATGTACAAACAGTAGGCAAAAAGGTGTTACAACACATGCAATGGAACTATGAAGTCCTGAAAGTATGCACCACTTGCGGCAGAAATAGTGTAGTAATACATATGCTCATGCTATCCCACAGTCACAACTGCAGAATACCAGACAATTTAATGGGTGTACCCCACTGATATGTACCATTCCTTGAGGCAGATAACAGATGCACCTGAGAGTCTCTGGGACCTGCTCAGCAGCATAATCAAATACCCTAATAGATGTCAAGGCCCACACCATGGCCAGACCACACTGCATGCAGTAACACCCTATCAGATATAGTAAGCATTCCAAGGTGTGAATGTACATGGAAAATAGGAAAGCCACAGCAACACACTACAGTCAAGTCACCTAGCAGGCATACAAGGAGTGAATGTAAAGGACAAATATTGAAGCCATAGCAACAAATTGCATGAGCCACTGCTATATACCAGTTACACCACAAGTCTCACAGGAAAGCACACACACCCATATTAACAGTAGTAGTAGTTGTAGCTGTCAGTTTACATACACACTTAGTACAGGAAACAGGAGAGATGAATGAAGAAATGTTAATCTACAACACAGCCTGAAATATGAGAGAGAGATACTAACCTTTACACTCACAGAACAGTGTCCACAGCATACCAGCATGGTCCCCACCCTTACAATCTGAAAGGGCAATGCCTATATCACATACCTTTTTATAGCACTGTCCTGAAATCACAGTGAGAACTGCAATCAGTACATAACTGGCTGCATGCAATCAGCAAATGCTGGCTAACAATTGGTGCAGAGGCCATCACATGGACATATGCAGATACCTACAAAAGCATCCTGTACTCCCAGTCCACGCAGGCAATACTTTCATTGCACCATCTGGAGGCAGAGAGAGGGAGAGAGAGAGAGGGAGAGAGAGAGAAAGAAAGAAAAAAAGAAAATAAAAACACAAACAAAAACTACACTTAAGAAAAACTAAGTTGAAGCGGTCATCAGTGACAGTATCAAGCGGGGCTAGCAGCAGCAGGAACCTATACAAACGGTAACGAAATCAGCTGTGACAAACACAGGTAATGTAAAGTAACAATTTAATAGTCTACATACTGTGAACCCTCCATATGTGTTATTGGTCTGTATCTATATGTATGTCTATGTGATAAGTTGTGTGTACATTGTTTTACCCAAAGGGGATGACTATACATTTCATGCCATTCAGTGTTAGGCCATGATTCTGGCACCAGTTGTCCGTTTCAGTGAGGCCTGTCTGTAGGATGTGTGTGTCAGCTGGTGTATCGACTATGGTGCCTAGTTTGCAGTCATCTGGGAACTTTGTCATCCACAACCCGCCCATGTTTGCTTTCACATCTGAGAAGTAAATGCCAAACAAGAGGGATCCTAGGACAGAGCCCTGTGGGATACCACTTGTGACTGGCTTTGAGTCTGACATGGCTCCCACAATTTTGACTTTATGGATTGTGTTGTTTAACCAGTTTGCAACCCATCATGTGACATATGTATTAACATTTAAGCTGATGAGCTTGTCTATGATGCCTGAGTGGGGTATTGTGCTGAAGGCCTTAGGCAAGTCCAGGTAGGCTGTATGGACTGCTTTGCCCTCATCAATGGCTGTAGTGACTGTTTTGAAAAAGTCAACCAGGTTCAAAAGGCAGGATCAGCCCTTCACAAAGCCAAACTGGGTGGGATCAAGTGTCTGTAGGTCCCCAATTTCACTGTATATGAGTTCCATAATGAATCTTTCCATAGCTTTGCAGACAAGGCTGGTTAAGCTTATGGGGCGGTAGTTCCCAGGGTCTGTAGAGGTGCCTCCTTTGTGGAGTGGGACCACTGTTGCTGTACGCCAGTGTTCAGGTACATATCCCGTAGTAAGGCTAAGGTTAAATATCATTTTTATATGCGGTTGTAGCTCCTCTTGGAGTTCACGTAGCACACACCCGGGGATACCATCAGGTCCCATTGATGCTGTGTGTTCTGCTTTGCTGAGGGCGGCCCTCACCTGGACATCTGAGATGACAGGGAGGTTACATTCAGCTATGATAAGTATTTCTTCATTTGGGGGAGAAGGAGGATATTTGCACTGAATCTGTCTGCCAGAATGTTGCCAATATCTGTGGGTTCAGTGAATTTTGTGTAGTTGTGTACTAACTCTGAGCATAGCTGAGGCTTTTGGTCCATGTTTCTAACAAAACTGAAGAAGGCCTTGTGGTTATCTTTAGTGTCCTTGGCCATTTTTCTCTCAGAGTTGGCCTTGGATGTTGTTATGAGAGAACTTAGCTTTTACTAGTGCTGACCACAGATGCCTTCCCTTTATGTGATTTTGCTCTGTTTTGCAGTAGCCTCCTTCTATCATTACACAATTTGTCTATGGCTGGGGTCCACCAGACAGGATGCTTAACCTTTGTGCATAGGGTCTGGGTTAGAATTGTGTGTGCATGTTCCATGCATTCTTGAGGATGTCCGGGAAGCATTTGCAAAGGGGTCAGCATTATGGGTTGTGGCTTCCACTGGCCCAGTGGGCTGCATGGATACTATCTCAGTCCTAACAAGTGAAAATCCATCTATCCAGATATATTTCAAAGTAGTCTACAGTGCTGGTGGTGGTGGTGGGATATGTATATCCAGGCCGATTAGTTTGTGTCCAGATCACACTAGTGGATGACATTACACATACAGTACCATGTTACGAACCCCAGAGTGAGGTGGTACATTGGACCTGTCTCAGTGTGCTGACTGATGGGGCTTGGTACTTTGTTGTATGGAAAGTGGCAGGTATTGTTGCACAGGTGTCGGCTGAGCACTATCTGGCCATGTACATGTGTATCCACCAAGAGACACACACGTGCTACATATGGGAGTAGTAGTATATCACTACAGTTGAGTATCATGTATAGTATGTGTGCCATATTTTGCTGTCATAGTTTGCTGATATCCTGTTTGTGTTCTCTTTCAGGGACATGGTGCATCAGCGAAATCCTGCCTACTCTGCTGCAGAAGATGAAGAGATACACCAGAGCCTGGTGCGGGATTATGACATACTGTTTTCCCGCACCAGCCAGAATCAGCAGGAGAGGGCTGCACTGTGGCAAGACCTTGTCCGTAGGGTAAATGACATTGGCATGCATAATAGGACATATGAGCAGGTACGACATCACTGCAGTGATTTGATCAGAAATGTCCGTCAGTGTGCGTCGGATATCCACAGGCAACAGGTCACCACAGGAGGTGGGATAGCCACACATTCCCCCCTCACCAGACTGGAGGGGCTACTCCTAAGTGTTGTGGCTCCAGCCCAGGAACATCAACAGCAACACACCTGCATTATGATGGAGGCTGGAGCCACACAGCAACACGACATGGAGCGTGCAGGTAATATGCCATATGTACACTTGACTGTTCTGTACACTGTTAGTTTATGCATGTGTAAGGTGTGTCCTTGATATGTAGCTGTCAACATAGTATGTAATTGTGCAGGTGTGATATTGACAATATCAGCAGCTGACATGTGAAAGGCAACTGTTGTACTACTGAACTGTATCATATGCAGTATCAATGGCACAGTTGTGCCCACTGACAATAATCCCCTCATTTCTGCAGGACCCTCCAGTGTTACAGCAAGGCAGACCATCCATGCTGGTGAGTGTGTATTAACAATACCTATAATAGTCTTGATAGTGCTAGTAATAATAGTGTAACTCAGTAGTGCTCTGTGTGTATACTGCGGGGTGTGCATGTGTGTGTGTGTCCACGTGTGCATGTGTGCATGTGTGCATGTGTGCACGTGTGCACGTGTGCATGTGTGCATGTGTGCTTCACTGGTAACATTGTGTAGACATTGTAAACTGTGTTTCCTGTCTTCCTCCCACAGGTTCTGGTGCTGCTCTGGTGTCCTGCAGCAGGGAACCTGAATCTGGTGCCACAGGTACTGATAATGATGATATTTGTGTAATGGCACAGGAAGGTGTGTCAGGGTCCATCATTGGTCAGCCAATTGACAGTACACAGCTGTCAACCCCATCATTGCGCACAGTCATCCTGCCAGTACATCCTATGTCACCAATGTCCCTAGGTGATGGACAGGATACAATGGGCATTGACCAGGGTAATGTGGTATTTGTGGCACATGCTTCCCCACACAGCAGCCATGGGCAGGGTCCTGAGATGGTACCACACAGACAGTTGTCCATGGGTTCTTGTGGGAGCATCCGTGGGCATACTGCCTCTGGCAGACATGCCCAAAGAGGTCTGTCAACCTCAGCTATGTTTTGAGCTGTCATGCAGGCACAGTCACGTATGGAAAGGTACACCAGGCAAGGTCTGAGGGAGCTGAGAGCATGTCGCACATCCATGACTGACAGTATGCGTGACATTGCAGATGCTATCCGTAATTTCACCGATGTCATAGACAGATGTTGTGGGGACATATTACAGCAGTTCCACAACTACATGTCCATGAGCCAGGGCAATGGTGGACTGTTGCGGTGTCGACGTGGCCGTATGTCAGCAACAGCAGCAGTTGGCAGTCGGCGCGGACAACAACAGGCCCACGGACACCCCCATAGTGCCAGCAGCAGCCCCAGCAATGCAGGGTCTGTGCTGTCATCAGACTGCCCTAGGAGACCATGTGCACGTGGCTCTGGACAGTCCCAACAGGGACCTGTGTCCAGTCAACGAACACCCACTTCTGATGACAGTACCCAGTCTGGCTTAGTACTGGATACAGTCCGTAGCACCCCTGCCAGGCACAGGTACCATGTCCGTGGCCACAGACACTGATCTGTATGACCTGGCAGCTGCAGTCTGTGGCTGTCCACAAACTCCAGTATATGGCAGCCATGAGGTAGAACTGTGTGCATGCATACACATATGCGAAATGTTAACATCTAGGGCTACCACATACATGCACACACTGCATCAACAGTGCCCCACCCTGTACTGCTGTCCCTCACCAACACACATACACATACATGTCAATTGGTGGTATCAGTGGCAGACTCAGGCATACCTAGTTCACACCCTGTGCATATGATGAAACTGTGCCACCTCCTGCAATCTCTAACATCAGTGCAGGAACAGGTTATCATGTTGCTGATGCACAGGGTGACTACATAGAAGTGTATTAATAGTATCATGTTGGTAATAGTACAGTGTGCTGATATGATTGTGTGTATATCCCAGCATGCCTGATGCAGTAACTGTATGACTGTCCTGAATTGTTATCTACACCCATAGTAAGTACCATAGTGTAACAGCTGCACATTTTTGCATACTGGTGGTAAGGATGTCAACAGATAGCCACATACATAGGTAGCACAGGGGAGAAGGTAATGCAAGTAGTGATACACAATGATGGACATGTACACTAATGGTGGCATGTTGCCCACAACGACTATGCAATGTGGATGTTTGTGCATGTTGATATGTGTGCAGTACCAATTTAATTTAAATTAAATTAAATTTTAAATAATTTCAGTTTTACCATAGACATCTGAGCTGTGCATTCCTGGGTACATGTTTATAGTGCCTGCATATTTGCACTGTTACCTACTGGAAGTGGTTACCCCTTCTTTGTTGTACAATGGACTACTTACAGCCCTGCTTACTGTAGCTTTGTTTGCATGCATGTTTGCTTGAGGTTCCCTGGAACACTGATTCCACCTGCAATGCAGATTTACAGAGCTTCTGTGGATTCCTAGTGACATCTGCATAGCTTACTATACGTATGTCAATGTCTCACTTGACAGAACGTCACTGTCTGTCCTGTTCACATGTACGTTGCCTGTGACACATTGCATATGACTTACCTGGCATTTGCCCACATGTGCAGTCATAAATGCCAGCGCTATGAAATCAGAAGCAGTACACCCACACATACTCACCTTCAGTATGTTGTTCCCCATTGGCCCTATGTGTTGGTAATCACCATGGCAATCACACTACTATGGTAGCATGTGCAAAGGTAACTTGTGAAACACCTCTATGGTACAGTTGTGGAATATGTGGGTCATGTGGCAATGTCACAGCTGCCACATGTACACAGTCAATTCTCTCCCCCCTACACATGGATGTACAACACATGTATGAGATGCAACCACATAGCCAAACTGGGGACTAAGCACTCTGAACCCAGTACTGGCATAACCTGTCAGGTGGCATGAAATACTACAGTGACTACAATACCAGTCTGATGTAGACCTACACTGACAGCAATACAAACACGTGAACACACTGGGCCTTTCATGGAGCCTAAGAATAGCATCCTGCCTGGGCAGCAGACACCTCTGCAGCTGGCACACAGGCATACGTTATGCCATAACACAGCACTAATAACACATAGCACACAAATCCTGTGTGCCAAACAGTCACAGCCTGTATGGCTAGACAACACACCTGCTACAGTTGTGTTAGGTACCTTTATTGTCCAGTACAGTGAGGTCACGCTCACCAGGCTGGACAAGGTGAAGGTCACAGTGATATGCTCGTGGGGCACTATGGTCCACCACATAACACAAGCATACAGGTCAGTCAGAGGCATGGAGACATATGACTCAGTCATTGTCCATGCCACTATGGCTGACCTGTGATGTACCTCCCTGGACTACATGATAGGGAACATGGAAGGGCTCTCTGAGCATGTGGCACAGGCTGGTATGACCCTGACCTTGGTTGGCATCATACCCTCACCAGGAATGCTGACGTATTACTGAATGCTGATGAATTACTGTAGCTACAACACCCTAGCTGAAAAGTTCCTAGCATGTAGTCACTGCATTGCTATGGAACAACTTGTTACCACTCCCACAACAGGTGAAAACATGCAGCACCTGTTCATCAAAAACATGTAGACTATATGCCCCAGACCAGATGTGTATCCCTCGCTGCTAGGATGATACCATCTACATCTCACACTATATATACACATACCACATGCAGCACCCGCACAGAAGACGACAGTCATAATGTTATTCAGTGCAAATACCATGTATTCACATGTGGCAGGCGTCAGACATGGTAACTATTGAAGGTCACAGGTACATATGTGTATTTGGCACACACATACATCATCTGTGTCCATTGCCATTACTGGTTTAATCAATGTCATGCATTATTGTGAACAACAACCCTCACACATGGGCATTCTGTGTGACAAAAACACACGTGGCATGTGTGGAATTCAAGGCCATAACTAATTGTGCTATGACAGTAGTGAGAGACGCAGTAGCAGAGCATGCTATTTGCATTACTGGGAGATTTGGCCTCTTCCGCTGTACTTGTAGGGTGCTCACATCATCTCTGTGTAGAGATTGGTATATGCAGCAGCTGGTGTGTTGTACTGGTTGCCAAAAGGGTCAGGTTTTTCACACACCCTACTTCCACCCCCCACACACACTCTTGCCGGATTCAAACCCCTCCCTAGCTATGTTATGACACTCGAGATGGACACATTAGTAAAGATTCAAACCCCTCCCTAGCTATGTTATGACACTCGAGATGGACACATTAGAAGAGCGCGCTATTCGTATTACTGGGAGATTTCCTTTCTCCTGCTGTACTTATAGGGTGCTGACATCATCAGTGTTTAGAAGGGGAATGTGCATCCTGTCGTGTGTTCTCCTACTTGCCAAAATGGACATTTTCCACACACAGAATTGAACACACACTAACCCCCCTCCACACGCACTGAGCATTTGCAGTATTCAACCCCCTACCTAACTATGTTACGACACTCGAGATGGACGCATTAGCGGAGTGTGCTATTCACATTACTGGAAGGTTTCCCTTCTCCTGCTGTACTTATAGGGTGCTGACATCATCAGTGTTTAGAAAGAGGAATGTGCATCCTGTAGTGTGTTCTCCTAGTTGCCAAAAGGGACATTTCTTTCATACAGAATTGCACACACACTAACCTCCTTCAACACACACTGAGCATTGGCAGGATTCAAACCCCTATCTAACTTTGTTATGACACTCGAGACTGATGCATCAGCAGAGCGTGCTGTTTGCATTACTGGGAGGTTTCTCTTCTCCTGCTGTACTTATAGGGTGCTGACATCATCAGTGTTTAGAAAAAGGAATGTGCATGCTGTAGTGTGTTCTCCTAGTTGCCAAAAGGGACATTTTTTCCATACAGAATTGCACACACACTAACCCCACCTCCACACACACTGAGCTAGGCAAGATTCAAACCCCTACCTAACTATGTTATGACACTCGAGACGGACGCATTAGCAGAGCACACTATTCGCATTACTGGAAAGTTTCCCTTCTCCTGCTGTACTTATAGGGTGCTGACATCATCAGTGTTTAGAAAGAGGAATGTGCATCCTGTAGTGTGTTCTCCTAGTTGCCAAAAGAGACATTTCTTTCATACAGACTTGTACACACAACAATCCCACTCACACACACACACATGCTGAATCTTTGCAGGATTCAAACTCCTACCTAACTATATTATGACACTTGAGGGAGACACATTAGCAGAGCGCACTATCCGACTTACTGGGCATCTGTTGTGCACCTGCAGTATTTATAGGGTGCTGACATCATTACTTCTACAGAGGTATGTACATCTAGTACTACCTGTCATGTGGGGAATAGCATATATATGCATTTGCAGCCACCTACTTCAGGGTCAGTTATGCACATCGCACTGGCAGGTTATGTTCTATACCATGCTTCGTGACCACAGGACCTGTAACACACAACACAACCAGTTTGGACCACCCCTCCCACATCCAGGAGACACACTTCGCTTCCGTAGGAACAGTGCCAAGATATGCAGGTGTTCACATACACCATTCCAGTTGTTAATGTCAGGTACAGGTATGTTGTGTGTGGGAACTACTCAGGCCTCTACAACATTACCCTACAGCCACTACAATTTGTGAGTCCATGTGCTATGGCAGGACCACTCACCACAGCCACAAGGGGGAATACATATTGCACCTGACCATCTACAACATGGGTACTCACTGTTCCACACCAGAGGTAGACCACCATTGTTGATATGTGGCTATACCCACCTTTCCCTGGACATCCATATCCCATCCCCACCCCCAGGCAAGGTTGTCACTGCAAACAAAGTGTATTTATCAAAAGCAGACTTTACAGTTGTGAAGACTGGGTTGGAAGACTTCAAAGGACCCATGCTGGGGGAGTATACAGGCCACTCTGCATACTCCTTGACAATTGCATTCTATGAGCATGTGGAAGGTTTGCATTGATCATGCTATCTCAAATATATCCATGACTGCTCCACAACAGGACACCTGTCACGTGTACACCAGCCATATATGAGCTGTCCAACAGACAGAGTGAGCTAATACATTGCAGAGCAGTAGCCCACAGAGGGAGGACATCTCTGAACAGTACTGGCACGACACTTCAATCCCTCATAATCATCACGACAAAGTGTTAACAGTGAAATTGTCCAGACAATGCAGATAAGGCTCCCCTCAGTCTGTTATTGACGCTGACGTACTGTTAGAGGTCCTCAGCAACCCTCTTCCAGCACACACAAACAACATGGATGTGGCTTAGCAAATTCAACCCCTGGGATCTCCACTGTGTCCCTGCTTGACAGAGGCACAGCACACTAGCCTCACACGGTGCCTTATGTGACCTACTTTACAGTGGCACAGTAGCCTACTGTACTGGGGAGTCAGATGCCAAGCACACTCTGGCTAAGCTGTCATTCCCTAGGGCAAACAGCCTAGTGTTGACCTCTACACCCATATGTTTAATTGTCAGATGCACAATATTTGTTGCTGATAGACTGTTTTCAGGTCTTTATTGCCATAGCATTCCCTGTTTCTATGAACAACTTGTGTATCTGTGGGAGATGTTTGAATATGGGAGGGATCCACTATATCACGTATGTCTCTGTAGTAATTTAACTGTGTGCACTGGGCAGATTGCTGTACTGTGGTTGGTTCCTGGAATTACATGTACAAATACCAGATATGTGTGGCCAAATGCTAAACTGACCATGCCCAGTTCAGGCTTCCCATGGCATGTTGTCTGACATATGTCTCATTTCTCAAAGTGTGCGGGCATGCCCAGTGTGAGCTTTCCATATGTTGAAGTCTGCAGCCCACCACATTTGTGGATGAATGTGAACTTCAACAATATCTCACGTTTATGGTTGTGTGTTGTGTGTCATGTTGTGTAGTTACTGTCCAACTGCTTTGTGTCTGAACACAACAGGGATTATACTCTGCCTCCAGGGTTTGCATGGGATACTTTGCATACAGTTGTCAACATCCTTTTATACTGACCTAACACTGTAGTACCGTATAGTGTACTGGTTCAGTACTTTCACTGCGATTGGACAGTATCTTGGCCTTTAGTCCTATCACTGCTTTACATTTTCATAGTGAGCACAACAGCCTGGTTAGGGGCCAGTTGTGCACATCTGACCATGTTGCATTATGTTCAGATATGAACTACTTAAACCAGGCTTGTCCAACATTGGTAGTGTATTCCACAACATAGGTGTACATTGGCAAACACTAGCGATGTGCCCTAGGCCATTTCTAATGCTAGTCGTAGAGTGTGTTTGTCCTTCTACACACATTGTAGGTGGAGTTTGCCATGACATATGTCATGGTTAGTATACTGTGCCTCCGTCTACCCATGACATAACAGTGATACCCAGGGTAAACCTACCATCTCCCATCCACTCATCAAGATTCCTCTTGAGGAGAGTCGATGAGTGACTCTCTGGCTAACCTGTACTGGGAGTTTACTCATGAGTGGTGGTGGCTTCTGTGTTATGGATCATTCAGTACAGCTTGTCCTATGTATGTCAGTGCTGGGGTTCAGGTCTCTCATGTGCATAGCTCACTGCCATTCAGATTGTACAAGGTGCAGCATGTTCATTGATTCCAGCTTGGACATGGCTTTATACATCAGGCACAGCTTGCCTCTGGGTGGGAAGTATGGCAGTGTGTGGAGCTGCAGTTTGTTTAATCAGGCAACACATGGCATCTGTTCAAGCTCTTTGATACTCCTGGTGAGGTACTTTAGGGGACTTTACAGTTGATGGAGGTGTCTGCTGAGGTACATCCCACAGGGGCTATTGTAGTCAATTGTAACGCTGATGAAGAATGACTGCAGAGCCACAATGACCTACCCTTATCTAGATCTGACAACCTTCATGGTAGGTGGGTATATGGTATGTTTCTGTAACCACTACAGCCACGTTTGTCCAATGCAGGATATCTATCATCTTGGGTCCCCAGGTCTCTCATTACATGTTAAGTACTTAATGGGTTAACACCTATGTGGTAATTGGTGGGCACTTACTGTATATCCACAGGGGTTGACTATACACTTTTCTGCAATTAGCTTGCTGACATGGCTATGGCACCAGTTGTCTGTTTCTATGTGGCCCTTTTGTGGGATGCTTGTGTCAGCTGGAGGGTCAGATATGGTGGCCAGTTTGTAGTCCTCTGCAAACATGTTCAGACACAGTCCTTCCATGTTGGCCTGAACCTATGGGACATATATACCAAACGAGGGAGGTCCTAGGACCAAGCCTTGTGGGATGCCAGTTATATCTGGTTTGTAGTCTGACATGGCTGCAGCATGTCTGACCATGTCAGTTCTGTCCTTGGTCTGGTTTTCAACCCCTCTACTGACAAAGGGGTTTATATTTAAGCTGATGAGCCGCTCTATAATGAACACATGGGGTATTGTATGGAAGCCTTTGCAAGGTCCAGCTATGCTGTGTGGATCACATTGCCCTCATCAATGACCTTAATGACTGTTTCAAATGAGTCAAACATGTTTAAGGGGCAGCATCTGCACTTAAGAAAGCCGCACTGGGTAGGGTCCGGTGTCAGTAGGTCCCCAATATCTTTATGTCTGCGGTACATGCTGATCCTTTCCATAGCTGTGCAGACCAAGCTTGTCAGGATTCTGGGATAGTAGTTTTCAGTATCCATTCAGGCAACACCTCTGATGGGAAGGACCACTGTTGTTGTACACTGCTCTTTGGGTACATATCCTGTGGTAATGCTGACATTGAGCAGTAGTGTGATTTGGCATTCTATTCTTCTTGGAGTCCATGTTGGACTCAGCCCAGGACACCATCTCATACCATTGCTGCTGTGTGTTTTGCTTTGTAGATGCTGGCTGTTACCTCAGCATCTGCAATGTCAGGGGGCCAGCAGTCTGCTGGGATAGATATTTTGCATTCTGGGGGGGGGGGGGGTTTGCACTGCACCTGTCAGGTTGTATGTTGGCAATATGTGTGTGTGTTTGGTATGTTGTTTGTAATATTTGAGTGATTCAGAGCATATCCGTGAATTCCCAACAAGGTTCCTACCATCAGTTTAGAAAGCCTTGTGATTATCCTTAGTGTCCTGTACAATTTGTATCTTCATAGGTTCATAGGTTCATACTAGGCTATCCACCTTAGGGCATTTATAAGCCTAGCCAGAGTGTGTGGCTTTCGCCACCCCTTGCTATGTGAATATTATGGCCATTTATGATTTACTTTACTGTGCCTCTCTCTGGACGTGACACAGTGAAGAACCCCAGTGTACATCTACGATCATCCATCCACTTGGCAGGATTCCTGTTGAAGAGTGTCATTGAGGGGCTCTGCCTAACATGGAGTGGGATTCTGTTCCAGGGTGTAGGGAGCCTCTGGGTTATGTATCTGTCCCTCCAGCACATCCTATTTCATTATGTGTTGAGGATGACATCTCTCACTCTCACAGCTCCGATGGCTTTGGGTTTTCTGGGGCGGAGCATGTCCATTACTCCTGTGTTGGACATGGCCTTGTACAACAGGCATACAACGCCTCTGTGTAGGCAGTATGTGACTGCATTCAGCTGGGGTGTCTACAGCCAGGCAGCATATGACATATATTTGAGACCCTTTATCCTTTTGGTGAAGTACCTTTGAGGTATTTCTAACTGCTGCAGGTGTCAGGTAAGGTACATCCCAAATGAGGCATTGTACTAGATTATGGGTCTGATAAGAGAACAGTACAGAGGCACAATAACCTCTGTTGCCGTAGATGTGAATCCTTTCATGATACGGTGTCCAATATAGACAGTCTTCCTAGCCAGATTGGAAATGTGAGTGTCACATAACAGGTTACTGTCCACTTGTGTACCTAGGTCCCTGATTACTCCTTCCATACATAATGGTTTACCACCTATGTGGTAATTTGTGAGTACCTTGTTTGGTATTTGGTGGGAGAGTCATACTGTCCAGTGTCTTCAGTATGGCTGGGTGGGGTTCCTGTGTGTGAGAGTGTGGTCTGTAGCATGCTACAGACTGTACAGCAGTTTTGCCTATGGTTAGGTGCACATGGGTGGTCTCCAATGCTTCGTGCATTGTCAGTTACCTGGACGTATGGGTGTCTGTGCTGAATATGGATACTCTCCCTCCTTCTATGTTTTGGTCCCGGTTTTGGGACCATAATGCATGATATGAGGTATAACCTGGTAGTGCTGGTGTGCTGTCAAGAGGCTTGCAGCAGGTTTCTGTCACTGCACAGACATCGATGTTCTCCATACTGGGGAGGGCCTCAGGAGCATGCATATTGCGGTTTACACGTCTGGCATTGGTCAGCATTACCCTTATGTTTCTTACCACTTATGTTTTCTAGGGTGGTGGGTTAGTCTTTTCAGCCTTGCCTACATAAGGCTCTATGGAGGTGGCAAAAGCCTTATCCAATATCCAGACGCCCAGGGGTAACAGGTGCAAGCCTTCCCTGGAACAGCAGCAAGGCTTGTCAAGCATGACATCCCAAGCAGACAGACATTAGATCCTCTTGGAATGACAGCAGTAATTGTGCCACTTGTTAAAGTTGATCATTCTGTGTTTGTACTGTGGCATCATTCTTGGTGAAGGTAGGATGCTGCAAACGGTCATTGTCATACTGGCCTGGAGTACATACTCAGAGAGCTCATCTATGTCTCTTTTCATGTAGTCCAGGGAGGTACATCTCGGGTCATTCACGCCAGCATGGACAATGACTGCATCATATTTCTATTTGTCTTGGGGTGTCCTGCGTACTTGTGTTATGTGGCGTATTGTAGCAGCCTACAGGCAGCTTACTGTACCCTTTTCCTTGTTCAGTCTGGTGAGCAGGACAGCAGTGTGTCTGACTATGGAGTCACCTATTACAACTGTATCAGGCATGTTGTTTCTCCTTCTGGCCTGTGACTGTTTAGCACACCAGCTTTGTGTACTGTGTGTTGCATGTGCTATGTTTGGAGGTTGTGGTTGCTTGGGGGTCTGCTTTGGAGGCCTCTGTTGGTGTGGTGTGTTTGTAATTAGGGCCTCTGGGAATGTTTTTCTGTGTTTATGTCTTTGGTTTGCAGTTGTGATAGGTCTATGTGGGACTGGGTTTGTGGTGTGTGTGGTTACCTTCTCCTCCTGATTAGTTTTGACAGTACTGAGTTGAGGGAGCTCAGCCTCCGGTTTGGATAAATGGTTGCATCTCTCACATATATTTGTATTTCTTGGGGGGAGTTGAGGGTTGTCTGTGTACTTGGGGCAGGTGTAACATTGCCTCAGGATTCACAGATTCTACTTGTTGTAGCTGGCCTTAGTGGATTGTATGTGTGGACATATTTTATTGCCATACTACTGATCAGTGATTACTTCCCTTTTTATGCTTGCTCTATCATGTAGTAGCTTCTTCATTCTCTTGCATGATTTTGTAATGCCTGGAGTCCAGCATATCAGATGCCTGCGTATATGGCATCGTGTCTTGTTGTTATTTGTGATTGCATAATCCAAGCATTCCTGGCTGTGTTCATGGAATGCCTGTATAACAGGTTCTGAGGTGTGGCCCATATTTTGCACCTGCACAGTGCCTTTAATGGATTCCACATCAGTTTGGAGGAGTGCAACTTTTGCTTTACACATGTTTTTCACTGTGGTTTTCTGGCCAGGGACTGTGGTCAGGATGTGTATATCCAGTGTGATTACTCTATGGTCTGGTCTTACCAGTGAGGGATACACTTCTCATCTTGACATCCAGTACCCATGTTGCTGATTATCACATCCAGTATGCTTACCTCTCTTGCGGGAGTGGTACGTTGTTCCTGGGCATTTTGGTTTATGGATTCTAGGAACTTTTCTCCTACAGTGTTGGAGCTAGTATAATGCTCCCAGTCTATGTCTGGGTATTTTCAGTCAACCAATATAATGTGGTTTGGGGGGCTTGTTATATTCATGTATTCTAACATAGGCCAGGTGCAGTTCCTGGTGTTAGGACAGTAGTCTGTAGCAGGCTATAAACTTGGAAGCAGTTTTAGCCACTGTTACCTGACCATGGCTAGTTCATGCTGCTTCTTGTTGTGGTACCGACATAGGGGTGTGGTTATCCTTGACAATTATTGCTAGTCACCCTCCTTTTGTAGCTTGTTCCATGTTTTGAGGCTGTACAGCACAGTATGAGGTGTAACCTGGTAGTGTTAGGGTGCTGTTGTGAGCCTTGACCCAGTTTTCTGTTACAGGTCAGATATCAACATTCTCCATACTGGGTGAGTTTACACTGTATGCATCTTGCTGTTTAGACTTCTGGCATTGGGTAGCATTACATCTAGGTTCTTATCCCTTGTGATACCTATGGAGGTGGGTTTGTGTTTTAAGCCTTACCTATTCAGGGCATGCTGTGGGTAACGACAGCCTTTGCCAGTATCCATAAGGCCTGGACTGATAGGTGCACACCACCCCTAGCAGGTGGAGCATCATGTCATGCTCAGCATGTCATCCCAGGCTGGAACACATTGGATCCCCTTTGACTAACTGCATTACTTCAGCCAATTATTGCAATTGATCATCCCATCGTCATATTGTGGCATCATGCTTAGTGAGGGTAGGATGTTAGTCAGGGTCCTCACGTGTGCATATACTACATGGTGTTACATTACTTAACACATGGCATTCATGCCTCAGGTGGTGCTGCAGGGCTGCCTCTGTCGGATGCACATATTACACTCCCTGTACATGTTTGAGAGCAGGTTATGTCATTTTAGGCATCCATGTTATTATATGAGTGAGTCAGAGAGGGGTATCATTCCCAGGGTTCCTACTGAGCCAGTGTATGTGCTATGCGTTGCCTCTTTGCCAAGGCCAGGGCATACTGGGCACGCCTCCTTCTGCCTACTGGGGCAGGCTCAGGTTGTTCCTCCTCCGAGTCACGCTCTGCCTGTGATGGCCTTGGCAATGGTGGGGGGCTGTTTGGCCCGGCCCTATGCTGGTCCTGCTGCAGTTGTTTTCACAAGATCATATTATGTAGATTAGCACATACCATGACAATTTGGGTACATGTAGTTGGTGAGTACTGCAAGGCTCCACCAGATGTGTCCAGACACTGGAACCGTGACGTGAGCAGCCCAAACACACGCTCTATTACATTACGTGTTTGTGCGTGTGCCTCATTATGGCGTTCCTGTTCAGGTGTGTGTGCGTTTCTGATGGGTGTCATCAGCCACAGCTCCAGTGCATAACCTGCATCCCCCACTAGGTGTCCGTGTGGGATGTCCCCATTGGCAAATGTCTGGTACAGCTGCATCAAATGCCAGATATGGGAATCATGGTAGCTCCCAGGGCAGACAGCACACACATTCATTATTATGCCCTGGGCATCACACACAACCTGGCAGTTGATGGAGGGGAAGCCCTTGCAGTTAATGTAGGCCATACCCCACTCACCAGCTGGTGCTTTGATGCGTATGTGCGTGCAGTCTATTGCACCCACTAACTCAGGGTATTCCGCTATTTGCTGGAAGAGACGCATATTGCTGGCCAATACCTCATGGGCATTGGGGAAATATACATGATCACCGACATGTGCTGACATGGCATCCAGGAACTGGTGCAGTACCGTGGAGGCTGATGCCTGTGATATCCCCATCATATCACCAGTTGGTCACTTGAAGGTACCTGTTGCTAGTATTCTTAGGCCAACACATACCTTGGTTTCCACTGGGATGGGTTCCCCTCTGTTGGTTCTGTGTGTGAGGCGTGGCCTGCACAGCTCGACAATTTGCTGCAGGAGGTCTCTGTCCACTCTATAGCGCTCTACTATCTCCAGCTCATGTAACCCGTGGTAGGTGACCCTGGGCCTGTACACTCTTCTTTGTCTCCTTACTGTGGATAGTCTGGCACCATCTGCATTGTCACCACCCTCAGCAAGTCGCCTATGTCTACTTATGACAGCTATGGCAGCCCCTAGCGTTTCTGCTCTGAGTTCAGCTTTTTCAGTTTTCACTTCTCATAGCTTACTCCTGTCTTGCAGTGTCTCCTGAGTGAAACATCTTGCACTGCTGTTTGCAGAGTTTTAAGTGCTTGGCTGAGCTACTATTCTGCCTATGTAATTGCCTGCTTCTAATTGTTTTCACCTGCTAGCTCCAGCAGTATTCCCTGCTAGCTTCCTACTAATTCTTTTGCTTCCTTTTTCCTTTCTGTTTCCTCAGGAGGAAGCAATGCGCATAGCAGCAGAAACACGCTCACAGTGGCTTGCAGCACACACATGCTTACACGGTTCAGAATCTGCTTATTCGGGTTAAAACACGCGCACACCAGCGCAATCAGTCTTAGAAGTCTGCCAACATGCTCCCACATGCTCAGTCTGCCTTACACGCGCACACACTGCCCTACCAGTGCCTCATGGTGCGCAGACATGCGCATGCACACCCAGCAAGAAACTTTGGTGTAAGCAACAGTGTACACCTTCCATTTCTTGACTTTCCCATGCTTATCTTGTTTCACTCCTCTTTCCATGATATGTGTCTGACATCTGTCATGTAACGCTGACCTCCAATGAACTGCATTTCTTTCTACCATTCCCCCCTGTGATGTCACCTATCTCCTACTCTATTCCTCCCCCTTATGTATCTCTTACACTACTCAGAATGTGCTCATTTGCTATGTGACAGTGGAATTCAGTATCCTAACACTCATTTACATCAGATTGCCTACTAATGCTTAGTTACATCTCTTAGACTCAGCTTCCCCCCTTAGCAACCACTAAACGGTGGCCATGTTGTTTTTGTTCTGCTGGTCCCTGTATTGTAAATCCATGTATTGCATAAAACCCACATTTGGGGGTTTATAACCTTCATTTTTATGTTTTATACAGCGCAACCCGTTTGCGCTGGGCTGCGCTGCATTTAAAAATATATATATATTTTTTCATATTTGCATCGGGGGTACCTTGCCAATGGCCACATATTTGGCCATTGGCATGCTGCCTGACACATATGCACCCTTTATTTGGAGCTGACATGGCTCCATTGTGATTTTTGCAGAAATGTACTCAGTTGTCAACTGAGTAAATTTCTGCAGCTAAAACGGCTCTTACACGGGCTGCTTTGGGCTTCGTGGATCGCTAATTGACCTTTCGGCTGCAAGTGAGGTGATTAGCATATCCACGCCCACTCCATGTAAGAGTCGTTTAGCTGATCTTCTTTCTGGACTTTGGGGCTGTTCCTGGATCGCGAAGGCTGCATGGAGTCTTACACTATTCTTAGACTCCGTGCAAGCCTTCGTGAATCCTGCCCATAGACTTGTCTTCTTGCATTTTTTCAATATTCTGAATTGAGAACATAGTTTCTTTACAGGAACTTACATGTGTAATATCCATATGTTTAACAAACTCTGAAAACTAGACTTTTTGTCTGAACACTAAAATAGGACATTTCATGTAACAACTATTGACATGTCAGTTTTGAACAGTTCTTTTATCTCTACTTATAAAAAAAAAACATTTAAAAAGCATGTTGATAATGTACTGACTGATATGGATAATTCAGTCTTAGACCTTTGGATAATTACAGTACTTACACTCCATAACAAAACAAGTAGCTTCCTGCTCCAACTGCTTTCACAGAAAATGGCCTGACTGTGACCTGCATGACCTACATTTGATTAGCACCATGGGTGCTCAAGGGAAAAGGATGGGGAAGATGGAAGTGAGACAAAGCTGGCTGACCCAGGTTGTTGGAGGGAGTCAGCCCTGGCTCACCATTTTAGTGACATCCAGAAGGAGCATTGTGCAACGCATTGCAAGGCACAAGCCTGTGAGGTACACACACTGCCATCTCAGTGCAGATTCATGTGCCAGGGCACTCGTGTGTAGTGCTGTGTATGTATCCCATAGACTGTGGGCTGCTGTGTTAGAATTCAAAGGTACTATCACACTGAGTAGGGATAGGGGAGAGTGGTCCACTCAATCAGCTGTCTAGCCCACTCCTCACTAACTGATAGCCATAACTGGTCAGCTCAAACTTGGAATAAAGGTACCATAGGGTTCTTCAACCAGAGAGAAGAATGAGTCCACTAGTGGTCACACCAAATGAGGTACCATGGACAGCCCCCTTAGCAGAGAATGAGTATGTCTTAGCACACTCACTCCTCTTGAGACATACAAAGTGACCTCTGAGATGGTGGAGGTCTGTCATCACTGACTCAGTATGTAGTCCTTGGAAGAAGGAGCAAAAGGGCAAGTTGGGTACAGCTAAAGAGACCATTGTGATGAGCAAGTGGATAAATGTAAAAAAAAAAAAGAAAAAGTAGCTTTCTATTCAATGCACCTTACAAATCTTAAAACTGTTAAATTCCAAATAAAGTCTGCATTTATATAATTTCATATTTTTATTTCTAGAAATTTCTTTATGAACAGATAAAAGAAATATTCTAATTGAATTTCACATGATATGTTTAACTGATTGATTGACTGATTGATTGATTGTTTTGATTTAATTTAATTTATTAACCAAATAGTCGCAGAGGTACTAGGGATATTTTATAGAAGAAACCTGAGGTGGAGACACAGTTCCAAATTAAAAGTGCATGAGCTATATCATGCAGTTATACAAACATAGCATATGCATCCCATAATAAGCAACTCATACTCCAAATCCTCCAGTTATAAATCATTGATGAATCTACTCACCAAACATAGCTGCAAGTATTTTTTTTTCAGATGGCATGTCCCCAGTGCACAAGACTTCCTCCCTACCCTGAACTTATATATACTAGATCTACAGTCAAACTAATAGAAACAAGGATATATCTTTCAAAAACAAATGAATCACTGCACATACTTAGAACTACATAGACAGTAATTTTCTATGGCAGAACTGTGATCATAGAGTTCAACACTGACAAGTTATGTTTAGCTATTGAGTTGCTCATACAGTTGCCACTCAAGCCTGAAAAATAACACAAATGTAATAATAAAGCACTTTATTTTTTATTACATTCAGCTGGGGTATCTACAGCCAGGCAGCATATGACATATACTTGAGTCCCTTTATCCTCTTGGTGAGATACCTTTGAGGTCTTTCTAGCTGCTGCTGGTGTCAGGTAAGGTACATCCCAAATGAGGCATTGTACTAGATTATGGGTCTGATAAGAGAACAGTACAGAGGCACCATGACCTCTGTTGACGTAGATGTGAATCCTTTCATGATACGGTGTCCAATATAGACAGTCTTCCTAGCCAGATTGGCAATGTGAGTGTCACATAACAGGTTACTGTCCACTTGTGTACCTAGGTCCCTGATTACTCCTTCCATACATAATGGTTTACCACCTATGTGGTAATTTGTGAGTACCTTGTTTGGTATTTGGTGGGACATTCTTACTGTCCAGTGTCTTCAGTATGGCTGGGTGGGGTTCCTGTGTGTGAGAATGTGGTCCTAGCATGCTACAGACTGTACAGCAGTTTTGCCTACGGTTAGGTGCACATGGGTGGTCTCCGATGCTTCGTGCATTGTCAGTTACCTGGATGTATGGGTGTCTGTGCTGAATATGGATACTCCCCCTCCTTTTATGTTTTGGTCCAGGTTTTGGGGCCATAACGCATGATATGAGGTATAACCTGGTAGTGCTGGTGTGCTGTCAGGAGGCTTGCAGCAGGTTTCTGTCACTGCACAGGCATCGATGTTCTCCATACTGGGGAGGGCCTCAGGAGCATGCATATTGCGGTTTACACATCTGGCATTGGTCAGCATTACCCTTATGTTTCTTACCACTTATGTTTTCTAGGGTGGTGGGTTTGTCTTTTCAGCTTTGCCTACATAAGGCTCTATAAAGGTGGCAAAAGCCTTATCCAAAATCCAGACGCACAGGAGTAACAGGTGCAAGCCATCCCTGGAACAGCAGCATGGCTTGTCAAGCATGACATCCCAAGCAGACAGACATTAGATCCTCTAGGAATGACAGCAGTAATTGTGCCACTTGTAAAAGCTGATCATTCTGTGTTTGTACTGTGGCATCATTCTTGGTGAGGGTAGGATGCTGCAAACGGTCAGTGTCATACCGGCCTGGAGTACATACTCAGAGAGCTCATCTATGTCTCTTTTCATGTAAAACACAGGAAAATGTAACTAGAAACGATAAGAGCAAGCTGCAGTTAATTCAAAAGACTGTTTAATGTAAGCGCTTTCGGCTCGGTCACTACCAAGCCTTCATCAGACAAAACAGTATACCCAAATCAATTAGAATTTAAATAGTTGACTTGATTGCAACTCAATTAATTCTTAAAAGAGCAATGCCACAAAGAATATATATATATATATATATATATATATATATATATATATATATATATATATATATATAAATAACATGACGTTAATTTAAACATTAAAATGCATAATTGATCTACAGCTCAAGAAAACTTTAGTTAATAATATATACACAAGAAAGAAAGTATATATGTGTATCACATTTATATAAATATGTACATATGAACTGTAACAATTATTAAATACTAACTTACAACCTAATATTTCACAATAATGACACAATTAACAAAGTTAATTAAATATACTAAAAACGTAAATTGTGTCATTATCAAAGTGATGAAAAATACTGTAATAAACTCATATTATCAAACAATATAAAATAAAACCAATATACAATATAAATAATACAAAAAAAACATTCTTATATGCCTATTTTATCTATTCAATGATAATAATTTTAAAACACATTTAATGGACAAGGTTTCATTTAAACCTGGGAATGAATGGGCATTTGTAATAATCTGCCATTTCAATTCATCTAATTCAAGCTTTAACTGCCAGGGACCTCCTCTAATATCTAAGGGTCTATGTTGCAAAATAATAAACTTGAACGAATGAGCAGGGTTTTGGACAATATGTTTTGCAACATCATTATTAGGATCTCCCTTATTAATAGCATAATAATGCTCATAAACTCGTTGTCTAAACTTTCTTTCCGTCTTACTAATGTAAAACGCGTCGCAGAACTGACATAATGCTGCATATGTCACTATTTTGGTGTCACAATTGAATCTAGATTTAAGGAAGTATTTCTTACCATTAATATTACAAACATTACTGACCAACATATGCTTACATTGTGAACAACAGCCACATTTAAACATACCTTTAATTTTTGAATGTGTCAAACAAATGTCATGCTTTTTTCTAATATATTTTTTTAAATTCAAACCTCTCCTGTAAGTAATCTTAGGTTTGTCCCCTAACACTTCCAAATGTTGTTCATTACTTTTAATTAAAATCCAATTCTTGAATAAAATTTCCTTGATGAAATTAAAATCAAGAGAGTAAGTATGCAAAAAGCTTGTGGAATATGAGCTTTTATTTTGGAGGTTAGCAGAACCTAGGTTAGGTTCCATCAAGTTATTATTACAAGGACTAGTTTGAAGCAATGAGTCGCTCACCACATTATAATCCAAATGTTGGTCAGAATTAAGTAATAGTGTGAAAAAAACAGATAATCTTTTATGTTCTACCTCTAACCTGATGCTAGTTATTATATGGGAAAGGTAACCCCTATTCAAAAACATACTTTCCAACAAATTGCACTAATGTTCGAAATCTAAGTTGTCAGAAGTCATGCGTGCTGCTCTCACCATTTGGCCCTTGATAACAGCACGCTTCTGATGAAAGGGATGACAACTACTATAGTGCAAAAAAGCATTCGAATAAGTGGGTTTCCTAAAGATTTTACTTTTGAAACACTGTTTAACTTGATCTTTTTCAAGTAAAATATCAAGAAAGTTAATGGAATCAACTCCTATATCATAAGTAAACTCTAAAAACGTAGTACTTCTTGATATAGCCTCAATAAATGTTGGAATATCTGCTAAATCTCCTTCCCATAAGCAAAACATATCATCTTGGTACCTAGTGTACCAAGAGATGTTGTTCTGAAAAAGAGGAATCTGATACAGACAAGTATGCTCCCAATGGGCCATGACCATGTTGGCAAAACTGCCACCACAAGGAGAACCCATGGCCACACCTGATTTTTGCAAAAAGAATTTATTGTTGAAAGTCATGTAATTGTTAGTTAGAATGAGGTCTAATAAAGTGGTCACTAAATAAATGCTGTTATGATCTACTTTCTTAGCTAAAAGGAACTCAGAAGTCCATTCAATGCCTAAGTCATGTGGGATAACCGTATAAAGGTCTTTGACATCGATTGTTAAAAATATGCCATTCTGTTTAAACTTCAATTTATTGACATGTTGTAAAAAAGACCACAAATCTTTGCAAATTTGTGGTTCGGTATCCAAGTGTGGTTTAAGAATATTATCGACAAATTTGGCACATCCATAGGTGATTGAACCCCGTCCATCCACAATTACATGACTTTCAACAATAAATTCTATTTGCAAAAGTCAGGTGTGGCCATGGGTTCTCTTTGTGGTGGCAGTTTTGCCAACATGGTCATGGCCCATTGGGAGCATACTTGTCTGTATCAGATTCCTCTTTTTCAGAACAACATCTCTTGTTACACTAGGTACCAAGAAGATATGTTTTGCTTATGGGAAGGAGATTTAGCAGATATTCCAACATTTATTGAGGCTATATCAAGAAGTACTACGTTTTTAGAGTTTACTTATGATATAGGAGTTGATTCCATTAACTTTCTTGATATTTTACTTGAAAAAGATCAAGTTAAACAGTGTTTCAAAAGTAAAATCTTTAGGAAACCCACTTATTCGAATGCTTTTTTGCACTATAGTAGTTGTCATCCCTTTCATCAGAAGCGTGCTGTTATCAAGGGCCAAATGGTGAGAGCAGCACTCATGACTTCTGACAACTTAGATTTCGAACATGAGTGCAATTTGTTGGAAAGTATGTTTTTGAATAGGGGTTACCCTTCCCATATAATAACTAGCATCAGGTTAGAGGTAGAACATAAAAGATTATCTGTTTTTTTTCACACCATTACTTAATTCTGACCAACATTTGGATTATAATGTGGTGAGCGACTCATTGCTTCAAACTAGTCCTTGTAATAATAACTTGATGGAACCTAACCTAGGTTCTGCTAACCTCCAAAATAAAAGCTCATATTCCACAAGCTTTTTGCATACTTACTCTCTTGATTTTAATTTCATCAAGGAAATTTTATTCAAGAATTGGACTTTAATTAAAAGTAATGAACAACTTTTGGAAGTGTTAGGGGACAAACCTAAGATTACTTACAGGAGAGGTTCGAATTTAAAAAATATATTAGAAAAAAAGCATGACATTTGTTTGACACATTCAAAAATTAAAGGTATGTTTAAATGTGGCTGTTGTTCACAATGTAAGCATATGTTGGTCAGTAATGTTTGTAATATTAATGGTAAGAAATACTTCCTTAAATCTAGATTCAATTGTGACACCAAAATAGTGACATATGCAGCATTATGTCAGTCCTGCGACGCATTTTACATTGGTAAGACGGAAAGAAAGTTTAGACAACGAGTTTATGAGCATTATTATACTATTAATAAGGGAGATCCTAATAATGCTGTTGCAAAATATATTGTCCAAAACCCTGCTCATTCGTTCAAGTTTATTATTTTGCAACAGAGACCCTTAGATATTAGAGGAGGTCCCTGGCAGTTAAAGCTTGAATTGGATGAATTGAAATGGCAGATTATTACAAACGCCCATTCATTCCCAGGTTTAAATGAAACCTTGTCCATTAAATGTGTTTTAAAATTATTATCATTGAATAGATAAAATAGGCATATAAGAATGTTTTTTTTGTATTATTTATATTGTATATTGGTTTTATTTTATATTGTTTGATAATATGAGTTTATTACAGTATTTTTCATCACTTTGATAATGACACAATTTACGTTTTTAGTATATTTAATTAACTTTGTTAATTGTGTCATTACTGTGAAATATTAGGTTGTAAGTTAGTATTTAATAATTGTTACAGTTCATATGTACATATTTATATAAATGTGATACACATATATACTTTCTTTCTTGTGTATATATTATTAACTAAAGTTTTCTTGAGCGGTAGATCAATTATGCATTTTAATGTTTAAATTAACGTCATGTTATTTATACATATATATATATATATATATATATATATATATATATATATATTCTTTGTGGCATTGCTCTTTTAAGAATTAATTGAGTTGCAGTCAAGTCAACTATTTAAATTCTAATTGATTTTGGTATACTGTTTTGTCTGATGAAGGCTTGGTAGTGACCGAGCCGAAAGCGCTTACATTAAACAGTCTTTTGAATTAACTGCAGCTTGCTCTTATCGTTTCTAGTTACATTTTCCTGTGTTTTACTAGTAGAGATTTTTGAGAGCTGTTTTCTCTTTTCATGTAGTCCAGGGAGGTACATCTCAGGTCATTCACACCAGCATGGACAATGACTGCATCATATTTCTACTTGCTTTGGGGTGACCTGCGTACTTGTGTTATGTGGTGTATTGTAGCAGCCTACAGGCAGCTTACTGTACCCTTTCCCTTGTTCAGTCTGGTGAGCAGGACAGCAGTGTGTTTGACTATGGAGTCACCTATTACAACTGTATCAGGCATGTTGTTTCTCCTTCTGGCCTGTGACTGTTTGGCACACCAGCTTTGTGTACTGTGTGTTGCATGTGCTATGTTTGGAGGTTGTGGTTGCTTGGGGGTCTGCTTTGGAGGCCTCTGTTGGTGTGGTGCATTTGTAATTAGGGCCTCCGGGAATGTTTTTCTGTGTTTATGTCTTTGGTTTGCAGTTGTGATAGGTCTATGTGGGACTGGGTTTGTGGTGTGTGTGGTTACCTTCTCCTCCTGACTAGTTTTGACAGTTCTGAGTTGAGGGAGCTCAGCCTCTGGTTTGGATAAATGGTTGCATCTCTCACATATATTTGTATTTCTTGGGGGGAGTTGAGGGTTGTCTGTGTATTTGGGGCAGGTGTATCATTGCCTTAGGATTTACAGATTCTACTTGTTGTAGCTGGCCTTAGTGGATTGTATGTGTGGACATATTTTATTGCCATACTACTGATCAGTGATTACTTCCCTTTTTATGTTTGCTCTATCATGTAGTAGCTTCCTCATTCTCTTGCATGGTTTGGTAATGGCTGGAGTCCAGCATGCCAGATGCCTGCGTGTATGGCATTGTGTCTTGTTGTTATTTGTGATTGCATAATCCAAGCATTCCTGGCTGTGTTCATGGAATGCCTGTATAACAGGTTCTGAGGTGTGGCCATATTTTGCACCTGCACAGGGCCTTTAATGGATTCCACATTAGTTTGGAGTAGTGCAACTTTTGCTTTACACATGTTTTTCACTGTGGTTTTCTGGCCAGGGACTGTGGTCAGGATGTGTATATCCAGTGTGATTACTCTATGGTCTGGTCTTGCCAGTGAGGGATACACTTCTCATCTTGCCATCCAGTACCCACGTTGCTGATTATCACATCCAGTATGCTTACCCCTCTTGTGGGAGTGGTACGTTGTTCCTGGGCATTTTGGTTTATGGATTCTAGGAACTTTTCTCCTACAGTGTTGGAGCTAGTATAATGCTCCCAGTCTATGTCTGGGTATTTTCAGTCAACCAATATAATGTGGTTTGGGGGGCTTGATATATTCATGTATTCCAACATAGACCAGGTGCATTTCCTGGTGTTAGGACAGTAGTCTGTAGCAGGCTATAAACTGGGAAGCAGTTTTAGCCACTGTTACTTGACCATGGCTAGTTCATGCTGCTTCTTGTTGTGGTACCGACATAGGGGTGTGGTTATCCTTGACAATTATTGCTAGTCACCCTCCTTTTGTAGCTTGTTCCATGTTTTGAGGCTGTACAGCACAGTATGAGGTGTAACCTGGTAGTGTTAGGGTGCTGTTGTGAGCCTTGACCCAGTTTTCTGTTACAGGTCAGATATCAACATTCTCCATACTGGGTGAGTTTACACTGCATGCATCTTGCTGTTTAGACTTCTGGCATTGGGTAGCATTACATCTAGGTTCTTATCCCTTGTGATACCTATGGAGGTGGGTTTGTGTTTTCAGCCTTACCTATTCAGGGCACGCTGTGGGTAAAGACAGCCTTTGCCAGTATCCATAAGGCCTGGACTGATAGGTGCACACCACCCCTAGCAGGTGGAGCATCATGTCATGCTCAGCATGTCATCCCAGGCTGGCACACATTGGATCCCCTTTGACTAACTGCATTACTTCAGCCAATTATTGCAATTGATCATCCCATTGTCATATTGTGGCATCGTGCTTGGTGAGGGTAGGATGTTAGTCAGGGTCCTCACGTGTGCATATACTACATGGTGTTACATTACTTAACACATGGCATTCATGCCTCAGTTGGTGCTGCAGGGCTGCCTCTGTCGGATGCACATATTACACTCCCTGTACATGTTTGAGAGCAGGTTATGTCATTTTAGGCATCCATGTTATTATATGAGTGAGTCAGAGAGGGGTATCATTCCCAGGGTTCCTACTGAGCCAGTGTATGTGCTATGCGTTGCCTCTTTGCCAAGGCCAGGGCATACTGGTCATGCCTCCTTCTGCCTACTGGGGCAGGCTCCGGTTGTTCCTCCTCCGAGTCACGCTCTGCCTGTGATGGCCTTGGCAATGGTGGGGGGCTGTTTGGCCCGGCCCTATGCTAGTCCTGCTGCAGCTGTTTTCGCAAGATTGTATTATGTAGCATAGCACATACCATGACAATTTGGGTACATGTAGTTGGTGAGTACTGCAAGGCTCCACCAGATGTGTCCAGACACCGGAACCGTGACTTGAGCAGCCCAAACACACGCTCTATTACATTACGTGTTTGTGCGTGTGCCTCATTATGGTGTTTCTGTTCAGGTGTGTGTGCGTTTCTGATGGGTGTCATCAGCCACAGCTCCAGTGCATAACCTGCATCCCCCACTAGGTGTCCGTGTGGGATGTCCCCATTGGCAAATGTCTGGTACAGCTGCGTCAAATGCCAGATATGGGAATCATGGTAGCTCCCAGGGCAGCCAGCACACACATTCATTATTATGCCCTGGGCATCACACATGACCTGGCAGTTGATGGAGGGGAAGCCCTTGTGGTTAATGTAGGCCCTACCCCACTCACCGGCTGGTGCTTTGATGCGTATGTGCATGCAGTCTATTGCACACACTACCTCAGGGTATTCTGCTATTTGCTGGAAGAGACGCATATTGCTGGCCAATACCTCACAGGCATTGGGGAAATATACATGATCACCGACATGTGCTGACATGGCATCCAGGAACTGGTGCAGTACCCTGGAGGCTGATGCCTGTGATATCCCATCATATCACCAGTTGGTCTCTGGAAGGTACCTGTTGCTAGTATTCTTAGGCCAACACATACCTTGGTTTCCACTGGGATGGGTTCCCCTCTGTTGGTTCTGTGTGTGAGGCGTGGCCTGCACAGCTCAACAATTTGCTGCAGGAGGTCTCTGTCCACTCTATAGCGCTCTACTATCTCCAGCTCATGTAACCCATGGTAGGTGACCCTGGGCCTGTACACTCTTCTCTGTCTCCTTACTGTGGGTAGTCTGGCACCATCTGCATTGTCACCACCCTCAGCAAGTCGCCTATGTCTCCTTATGACAGCTATGGCAGCCCCTAGCATTTCTGCTCTGAGTTCAGCTTTTTCAGTTTTCACTTCTAATAGCTTACTCCTGTCTTGCAGTGTCTCTTGAGAGAAACATATTGCACTGCTGTTTGCAGAGTTTTAAGTGCTTGGCTGAGCTACTATTCTGCCTGTGTAATTGCCTGCTTCTAATTGTTTTCACCTGCTAGCTCCAACAGTATTCCCTGCTAGCTTCCTACTAATTCTGTTGCTTCCTTTTTCCTTTCTGTTTCCTACACGCGCGCACACATGCTTACATGGTTCAGAATCTGCTTATTCGGGTTAAAATGCGTGCACACCAGTGCAAACAGTCTTAGAAGTCTGCCAACACGCTCCCACATGCTCAGTCTGCCTTACACGCGCGCACACTGCCCTACCCGCGCCTCATGGCGCACACACGTGCGCATGCACACCCAGCAAGAAACTTTGGTGTAAGCAACAGTGTACACCTTCCATTTCTTGACTTTCCCATGCTTATCTTGTTTCACTCCTCTTTCCATGATATGTGTCTGACATCTGTCATGTAACACTGGCCTCCAATGAACTGCATTTCTTTCTACCATTCCACCCTGTGATGTCACCTATCATCTACTCTATTCATCCCCCTTATGTATCTCTTACACTACTCAGAATGTGCTCATTTGCTATGTGACAGTGGAATTCAGTATCCTAACACTCATTTACATCAGATTGCCTACTAATGCTTAGTTACATCTCTTAGACTCAGCTTCCCCCCTTAGCAACCACTAAACGGTGTCCATGTTGTTTTTGGTCTGCTGGTCCCTGTATTGTAAATCCATCTCTTTCCCGCCCTCTACCTGAACTGTGTGTAACTTATACTGACCTTACACGCGTAGGTTAGGCTGGGGTTTCTCTTCCCCTTCAGGTACCTACCCTCTTCTTTCATTCAAGGATAACTGTCTGGAACTAGATGCTCCCCTCTGTTTCCCTGTGCTTTTAATCTATTAATTAATACATTTGTGGTAATAGCTTCCCTAGTGCAGTTTATGATATAGCTGGTAGTAGCCTTTTGTAAGACTGTGAATATTGTACCATGTGCTGTGCCTAACATTAACTACTGTTGTGCAATTCTCTCAACCCAGCCTGTTTGTTACTGCCTTTTCATTGTCAAATAATTCAAATTTATTTTTACTAAAACGACCTGTGATTTCTGCACTGTCTTAATTACATTGTGTTGCAATTAGTTATTTTAACATTATTTTATTTTCTCATTTTCTCTCCTCCTATATTAGCTACCCCCTGGATATACCCTGTGCTTTTGCCTGGGTGGAACCCCTCCGCTAATTTCTGCTACTATATTGTTTGCCAACTACCTTTGGAACTTTCCAAAACCTAGACTTCTCCTGCAACCCTCTACATCAAGAGTCAAGAAAGTATGTCTACCTTTATGTTAGACTCATAAATTGTAACACTTTTAACCCTGCCAAGCTATCTGTTAGCTCCCAGTCAAGTTTGCCAGCAGCAACCCCCACCCTTACTCTTACATTTCCAATCCCTCCCTGACCAAACGTGTTATTTAAGCCTGAGCTTTTCCTCCCTCTAGCCTTATCTTTTACTTCCACTGTGACCCTCTCTACATTACTGTAATCTCAGCTACTGACCACTATATGTCTCCCTTTCCCCTTTAATTATCTTGTGTACCTGTTTTGTATCTCTACCCTATGCTGACTATTTCACCCCTCATATTCCTATCCCTTTCTTCTTCCACTCTTGCCCTATCCTCCTAGATACTCTACTTACTTGGCCTCAGCCAGCTTTCTCTGATAATTTTTCCTTCCTCTTTGGTTTACTTTGTAAATCCCTGCTCCGTTCGCCCTGCGGGCTCACTCCGCTCCCCTCCCTACACCCAATTCCCACCCACCCCCAGGGGTCCTAGTCTTATACCTCTACAACCACACCCCTTTCCCTCCTCTCCTATCCCTCTCCTTCCCGCCAAATTGTAACCAAGCCTTAACACACCCCTTCCACTCCTCCCATCACTTTCTTTGCCCTATTACCTTAATTTCTTACATTACCTTTCTCCCTTACTTATACTTCTCCTTGTACCCTACTCTATCTTCTCTAGTCCTATCATTCTTTATTCCCTCTAGCATCCAATTCTTTTTTTCCAACTTTTCAAAAGATTTACCACCCCCTAGCCTGCTTACCACACTCATCCACTCTCCCTTGTACTTTCCTCTTTCCTCCTCACTTCTCAGATAACTAAATAATGACTCCCTACATACCAACTATGCCTATACTCTCAATCTTACTCTTGACCACCCTTCTCTCTACATACCATCTCACCTTCTTTGAAATTTCACTTAACAACTATCTAACTGCTTCACAAAAACACACTTCTACTTTATTCACTTTCACATCATACTCTAATGTTAATTCCACCCCTAGCTATCATCTACCTTTATTCCACAGGCTACATCACCTTACCTACCTCCTAAAATCAGACAAAAAAACAAAACCTCTCACATTTCTAAAGAGCTATCTCTTAACTAAACTAGTTAATCCTACCCTACAAGATGGGGACATCCACCCCAACCCTGGCCCTATCTCCCCTCCTCCCCAAAACTGCTCACCTAACCCTAACAATAACTTCCTCATAGGACACCTCAACATTCAAAGCATACATAAGAAAATACCCTTCATCCATGCCCTCTTAGATATCCACTCTTTTGACATCCTTTGCCTCTCTGAAACCTGGCTAAACCCAGGCACAAAAGACTCAGAGATTATACCCCAAGGTTATAATATAGTAAGACATGACCGCTTAAAACGTAAGGGTGGTGGAGTAGCAATACTTTTCAAAAATCAACTTAACATCTCTACCCAACCAGCTTTTCCAAACCAAGATAGCAAAATAGAAGCCATCATTATTAAACTCCAACTAAATGCCAAAAAAGCCCTTTACTTTATATGCATATATCTTCCTCCAGGTAACAACATTCCAATATTAGAAGACTTTCTAAGCTGGGTTTCTACCACCTACCCCCAAGAAACCATAATTCTTGGCGACGTTAACATAGATTGGAACACTATTAATAATGACAATCCCTCCTCTCATATTAACCTACACGGTTTCGCCCAAACCATTACCTCAACTACTAGAGTCCATAAGCCCAGTAAGAGAGAGAGTATATTAGACTGGATACTCACAAATAAAGTCAACAAACAGTATAAAGTAGGTACTATGCCAGACGATGTCAGTGACCACTCCCTAACCTACATTACTAGACAAAAATCAGAATGTGTTAACCTCCCAAACACTAGGCTAATTCGTTCTATCAAGCATTTTAACATAGACCTCTTTCAAGCTGAACTGAGAGCATGCAATTGGAATTGCTTAAAATCACTTCCCCTGGAGGAGGCAGTCTCATTCTTCAATACTACCTTCTTATCCATACTTGATAAACATGCTCCTGAACGTTCTATTAGAGTAAAAACCAAAACAGCCCCATGGCTTACCAACAATACTAAAAAAAATCATTCATACTAGAAACAAAGCATGGACAAAATGGAGATGCCATAGACAAAACCCTGATTTAGTTCTTTTTCACCAGCTTAGAAATCTAGCTAAGAAATCAATAATCTCTGACAAGAAAAAATTCTACTGTGAACTTCAGGAAACTCATATTAACAATTCTAAACAATTCTGGTCATCAGTAAATAGACTTCTTTCCCCAGGAATTGCTAAAACTCCATCCCCACTTAATGCTGACCCAGAAACCCCTCTCCAGACTGCTAATGCTTTCAACTCTTTTTTCTCTGAAACTATCCAATCCCTAGCCAAACAAATGAACACCAACAACTCTTATATTCCAAACAATATAGCTAACTCCTCCTATAACCTCTCTCTAAAACCCCTACTTCTTTCATCTATAGACTCATTCACACACTGAAACCTTGTACCCCTTCTGCTGACAAGCTCCCTTCTCTCTTCCTTCAGAAAGCTGCCAAAGAAATTGCTTACCCTATATCCTTACTTATAAACAGAACTATCCAAGAGGGAACCATCCCTGACATCTGGAAAATCTCCTATATTATCCCACTACATAAAGGTGGTAACTCCCTTGACCTTTCCAACTTTAGACCTATCGCCCTTCTCTCACCCCTAGCAAAAATCATGGAGAAATGTATTCATCAGCAACTTGTGCACTATCTCTCTGTTCACAACATAATAGCAAACTGTCAGCATGGTTTTAGACCTCACCACAGTACCACCACTGCCCTTCTTTCCTTTATAGATACTATCAACAAAAATCAAAACAACAATACTCTCTCTTCCGCTCTCTTCATTGATCTCTCTAAAGCTTTCGATATGGTCAACCACCCTCTCTTAATCAACATTCTTGAATCTCTCTCTTGTGATAAATTCACCATCAAGTGGTTTAAATCTTATCTTAACAACAGACAACAAGCAGTAATATGGGAAAACCATATCTCATCACTCTTGCCCATTTCCATCGGAGTTCCCCAGGGCTCCATTCTTGGTCCACTTCTATTCTCTCTCTTTATTAACGATCTACAGACTGCAATCCCACAAGCAACCTGCATACAATACGCAGATGATTCAACCCTTATCTGCTCGGCACCTTCCTCTACAGAACTGATCTCACTGACCCAAAATACCTTTAATTCCGTAGAAATATGGTTTTCTAAATGGTTTCTCCTTCTAAATGCCAAAAAAAACAAAACTCCTCCTCTTCTCCCCCACCACTCGGTCCCCCCCTTTAAACTTTACCATTTCCTCAAATAACGGTACTCTCATCTCACCTGATCTCACTACAAAACTTTTAGGAATAACCATTGACAATAATCTCTCCTTCGATCAGCACATTAACAACAACATCAAGTTAGTTAACAGAAAAATAGGATCCCTTTATAGCATCAAACCTTTTCTAACCCCAGCAACTAGAATCAAAATTGCACAATCTCATCTTTTATCTACTCTCCTATACGCTTCCCCTATTTATACAAACCTTAAGAAAAGTAACCTCAACAAACTTGCAACCTGCTATAACAACATAGCTCGCTTCGCCACTAGTAACCCATTTAGGACCCACCATTGTCTAAACCTAAAACAACTAGGCTGGCTCAAATTTCAAAAACTACATTATAATTCCTCAACTCACTATTGCCCACAACATTTTACACCTACCTGACAACACCCCAATACTCTCTCAACTTCTAATCCCTTACAACAATCTCAACTCACTTCGCTCCTCTTGTAAACTCATGACAAAATCTATAAAGGCAAACAACACAGCAGGTGATTCTTTATTCACTAACACTATAGGTAGAAGTTGGAATCTCCTACCTAGTGACATAACTCTGACTACATCCCTGCCACATTTCAAACAAAAAATTAAACACTACTTCCAAAATCATTGGCTGTGTTCCTGCAATACACCTGACTAACCAGTTTTACCCTGTTTCCCCTCCACTCTTTCCTTCTCTACCCACCTCAGTTTTGTTTCTCTCACTGTTTTGAGATTTAAGTATGTACTTTTTGTACCATTGTGTATATTTAATGAACTGCTTATTGTAAACTTGTTTCTTTTTAAATTATCTTTCTTTTTGTTTTTTGTAATATCTGATCTTAGCTAATATCTTAGAGTAGTAAATTTTTTTGTAATGTACTTAGTATATAGTGGAGCTTTTCTCCTCGGGCCTCTGCTGAAAATGGACATGTATCCAGCCAGACTAGCCCGGTCAACAAATGTAAAATAAAAATAAATAAATAAAAGTAAAATAAAAATGTATTGCATAAAACCCACATTTAGGGGTTTATAACCTTCATTTGTATGTTTTATACAGTGCAACCTGTTTGCGCGGGGCTGCGCTGCATTTAAACATCATATTTGCATCGGGGTAGCTTGCCAATGGCCACATATTTGGCCATTGGCATGCCGCCTGACACATATGCACCCTTTATTTGGAGCTGACATGGCTCCATTGTGATTTTTGCAGAAACTTACTCAGTTGTCAACTGAGTACATTTCTGCAGCTAAAACGGCTCTTACACAGGCTGCTTTGGGCTTCGTGGATCGCTAATCTACCTCATTTTCATGCCTTTCGGCTGCAATTGAGGTGATTAGCATATCCACGCCCACTCCGTGTAAGAGACGTTTTAGCTGGTCTCTTACACGGACTTTGGGGCTGTTCCTGGATTGCGAATGCTGCATGGAGTCTTACACTACTCTTAGACTCCATGCAAGCCTTCGTGAATCCTGCCCATAGACTTGTCTTCTTGCATTTTTTCAATATTCTGAATTGAGAACATAGTTTCTTTACAGGAACTTACATGTGTAATATCCATATGTTTAACAAACTCTGAAAACTAGACTTTTTGTCTGAACACTAAAATAGGATATTTCATGTAACAACTATTGACATGTCAGTTTTGAACAGTTCTTTTATCTCTACTTATAAAAAAAAAACATTTAAAAAGCATGTTGATAATGTACTGACTGATATGGATAATTCAGTCTTAGACCTTTGGATAATTACAGTACTTACGCTCCATAACAAAACAAGTAGCTTCCTGCTCCAACTGCTTTCACAGAAAATGCCCTGACTGTGACCTGCATGACCTACATTTGACTAGCACCATGGGTGCTCAAATTAAAAGGATGGGGAAGATGGAAGTGAGACAAAGCTGGCTGACCCAAGTCAGGGGAGGGAGTCAGCCCTGGCTCACCATTTTAGTGACATCCAGAAGGAGCATTGTGCAACGCATTGCAAGGCACAAGCCTGCGAGGTACACACACTGCCATCTCAGTGCAGATTCATGTGCCAGGGCACTCGTGTGTAGTGCTGTGTATGCATCCCATAGACTATGGGCTGCTGTGTTAGAATTCAAAGGTACTATCACACTGAGTAGGGATAGGGGAGAGTGGTCCACTCAATCAGCTGTCTAGCCCACTCCTCACTAACTGATAGCCATAACTGGTCAGCTCAAACTTGGAATAAAGGTACCATAGGGGTCTTCAACCAGAGAGAAGAATGAGTCCACTAGTGGTCACACCAAATGAGGTACCATGGACAGCCCCCTTAGCAGAGAATGAGTATGTCTTAGCACACTCACATCCCTTGAGACATACAAAGTGACCTCTGAGATGGGGGAGGTCTGTCATCACTGTAGTCCTTGGAAGAAGGAACAAAAGGGTAAGTTGGGTACAGCTAAAGAGACCATTGTGATGAGCAAGTGGATAAATGTAAAAAAAAAGAAAAAGTAGCTTTCTATTCAACGCACCTTACAAATCTTAAAACTGTTAAATTCCAAATAAAGTCTGCATTTATATAATTTCATATTTTTATTTCTAGAAATTTCTTTATGAAAGAAATATTCTAATTGAATTTCACATGATATGTTTAACTGATTGATTGATTGATTGTTTTGATTTAATTTAATTTATTAACCAAATAGTCGCAGAGGTACTAGGGATATTTTATAGAAGAAACCTGAGGTGGAGACGCAGTTCCAAATTAAAAGTGCATGAGCTATATCATGCAGTTATACAAACATAGCATATGCATCCCATAACAAGCAACTCATACTCCAAATCCTCCAGTTATAAATCATTGCTGAATCTACTCACCAAACATAGCTGCAAGTATTTTTTTTTCAGATGGCATGTCCCCAGTGCACAAGACTTCCTCCCTACCCTGAACTTATATATACTAGATCTACAGTCAAACTAACAGAAACAAGGATATATCTTTCAAAAACAAATTAATCACTGCACACACTTAGAACTACATAGACAGTGATTTTCTATGGCAGAACTGTGATCATAGAGTTCAACGCTGACAAGTTGTGCTTGGCTATTGAGTTGCTCATACAGTTGCCACTCAAGCCTGAAAAATAACACAAATGTAATAATAAAGCACTTTATTTTTTATTATTTTTTATTTTACATTTGTTTACTTGAATGGTCTGACTGGTTGAGAGCCCATTTTCAGCAGAGGCCCAGGGAGAAAAGCTCCATAGCAAGTTACAAAGTTTTTGATACAAAAGTAAATTAAAAACAAAGAGTAACAAAGTAATATAAGCAAAAGAGTCACACAAATAGGTACAGGCTCAAGCTAACAAAAGTCATTGAGACTTTATATTCATAATTTTAAGGATTAAATTCTGAGATAGTAAGCACAAAGTTGGGGGGGAAAGGCAGCACTTATACACAGAATTAATAAACGTGATCAAAGATTTTGTGTTAGGCCTGCCAGATTGGCATAGACGTGAAATGAGTAGAACAAGGAAGTGGAGATTGAGAAAATTTGTGTAGTGGGAGGAAGGTAGAGAAGTGGCATAGAAGAGAGAGAGAGAGAGAGAGAGAGTGTAAAGAGGTAGGTGGAGAAAAGAGAGGATAAGTTATGAAAGGTAAGTTGTTCAAAGGAGATATGACTGAAGTTGGACAAAGTGGCTGTGATGGAATTAGCCAGGGCTGATACATGTGCAGATTCGATTGTTATTGAGGTAGTCTTTTAGGAGTTTTTAAAATTGAGATGGGTTGGTGGAGACTAGGATATGTTGTGGAATGGTATTCCATATCTTGGCAATATAGTTGGAGTAGAGGGAGTCTCCAGCTTTGTTGTTGCTTTTGGTGACCTGTAGTAGAGTTTTTTTGAAAAGAACAGAGCAGACAAGTGGTAGAGTATGGCTGAAGCATTAATTGAAGGGTGGGGGTGTTGTCCAGTTGATGAATTATTTTATGGGTGGAAATGATTTGGGTATAGGTTAAGGGGTGGGGTAGTTCTAACCATTTTAGTTGATGTAGGGCAGATGGGATCTGTGAGGAGAATTGGTAGCGAATTTCGCAATTTTGTTGTAGCAGGTATCAAATTTAGTTAGCTCAGTTTTGCTTATGTTAGTGAAGACTGGAGAGACATAAAGTAGAGTGGAGATGACATGGGTTCTGGCTATGTTTGTCTTGTGTGATTAGTAAGGAATGGCTTGATTCAAAACAGAAAGCCTAGTTTAATATGAGTTTTCTTAATAGATTGTAATATGTGTGAGTCAAATTTCAATTTATTGTTGATTATTACACTTAGTAATTTTGTTTGTGAGATGCCTGATATTTTGGAGTATATTGGACATGTGTTTAAGGAGTTGGTGGATTTAATAGAGTGAAAAAGCATCGGTTTAGTCTTGGATGGATTTAGTATAAGTTTAGCTTCAGCTAGTCAAGTTTCTACCTCAGAAAAGGACTGTTGCATAGTGGTTTCTAGTTGTTTTATAGAAGATGCAATGCAGATAACGGTTGAGTCATCAGTGTCTTGGATGACAGAGGCAAGGGGGATAGATTTATATAGATGGTTAGTAAAAATGAAAAAAAGCAGGGGACTAGGTACAGAACTTTGGGGAACTCCTACGTTAACTGGGAGGAAGTCTGAGAGATCCTGATGCTATCTGACAGCATGTTGTTGGCCAGTAAGGTAGCTGTGGAACCACGTTAGGGAACAATGGCTGAGATTTAATGAGGGAAATTCAGCAAGAAGTTTCTGATGTGAAACCATATCAAAGGCTTTGGAAAGATCTAGAAAGATGGAAGAAACACATTTTCCTTGGTTTCAGTGTTGGTTTGTGGAGTTGATGAAGCTAAGGAGGGTGGTTGTGGTACTGTAGTATTGGAGGAACTCATGTTGTGTGTGAGATAAGAGGTTGCTGGATAGTAGCTGGTTTAAAAGTTGTGTGTGAATATATTTTTCAAGTATTTTGGAGAGGGGTGGTAGAATGGCAATAGGTCTATAATGGGCTAGTTTAGTGGAGTTGCCACCTTTGTGCACGGAGATGATGTAGGATATTTTCCAGTTGAGGGGAATGTAGTTTTCTGAGCAGTTGTTGGAAGGCTATTAACTGTTAAGGTGGTGGGTTTGAGTTTGCTTAGGAGTTTTTTTATGGTATGGATTGGAGCAGGTTTAAATGAGAAGGTGTTGCTGGTGTCATAGGAGATGTTTGGGATAGTTAGTGTGGTGTTTTACTGAGAATTGATTAGACAGTAAATTGAGTTTGTAAAGACGGTATTGAATTCCACATAAATCCACACAAACAGAATACTTACCTTAGATTGTTTAGCTCCGCTTATCATTGCTCACTATTTATTCATTGTTATTTTTATCACTACTTCAATGCGATTTTGTTAATGTTACGACTGAATGCGATTTTGTTAATGTTAAGATTGAATGCAATTTTGTTAATGTTAAGATTGTGTAATATGTTGTATTAACTTCTGAAGATCCTGTTTTTGTAATATTTTTTATTTAATTTCTGCATTAATTCCTGTTGATTTTGTTTTATATGTATGTAAATGGAACTTTTCTCCCCAGGCCTCCATTGAAAAACGGCTCATTTCAGCGCAATGGACTCTCCTGGTTAACAAATTGCAAATAAACAAATAAACTGAGTGGCTATGGTGTCATCTGTGGAAACTGTAGCAGGGTTAGAGTCAAAGTATTACCAGGTTGTATACTTTTTTTTATGATTTACTATCAAATATTCAAAAGGTAAAATAAATTTCTAACTTAAATATCAACTAAGAAGTTTGACTCGGAATGTTGAGAAGGTCAGAATGTCACAAACACGCTTCCTGTTGCGAATTCGACCTTTCTCAACATCCAAAGACTGCAGTTCAACACTGCACATCATGTGATGTGACAATTTTTGTAAGCGGAAAGCCCCATTGCACCCCTCCTATGGAGGGCTGTGCCCCCCACACCCTCTGCAAATTATATATTCCAGAGAATGCACTGCAGTGGGGAAAAGGGTAAATTTCCCAATGCCCTCTTTACCACAATCTCTAGTTATAATATCAACCTCATATGTGTGAATGCACTGTGCATTTGCTGAACCAGGACTTGTACAAATGAAAGATTGGCAACATGGGATTCAGGCAACCATATTTCAACATCCCATGGTTGCCGAACCTTCACTTGAAGTTGTGATTGTAAACCTTTTTTTTTTATATAGTGGACCACAATTTTTTGTGATTATTGTGGTTTTGTTGTTGGGCAGCAGTAAAGTATATATTTTTTGTCTGTTTAATTTGAGACTTGGATTTCTTTCTAAGTTGCCTGTAGAGTGGTAGGTTTTGTTGTGTTTTGCTCGTTTTCCAGTGTACCAAGGCTTTGTCCCTTTGTTTTAGCAGATTTTTAGTGTTGTTTGTTAATCATGGTGTGTATTGATTTTTTTGTGTAACATATTGGTAGGGGGCTAAACTTTTAAGGATGCCAAGAAAGGTGGTATTAAGTACTGTATGGCAGTGCCTAGGGGAAGAGATTTCAGGGGTGACCAAATTGTTGTAAAATGGTATGGAATGTTTGGGCATTGAAGTTCTTTTTGTTATGAATTAGCTGGCAGCATTATTGTCTGGGTGGACTTATATTGTTTTTGAGTACCTAGGTGGGACATGATCACTAATCCTGTCAGGGAGGCAACCAGATTGGTAGGTTAGAGCTGGTTTGTCCATAAGGGTCCAGTCTAGTATTGAATGTCTATTGGAGGTTTTGTCAATTCTGGTTGCAGTATGTGTAAGTTGTGAGAAACCATGTAAGTTTATAAAGTCGGTGGGCTTATCAGAGTTATAGGTGGACCAATCAGTATTGAGGTAGCCCATAAAAATGTTTTGTTTTTTTTATGGAAAGTTTGGGATATCCAATGAAGAACATCTTCAGCTGTGTTATAATTGTGACCTGGTGGAATGTAGAAAGCAATAATTATTAGATGTTTGTTATTGTTAATTTTTAGTCTTGTGGGTAGTATTTCAACACTGGGAAAGTTGGGTGTGCTTGGGATGATAAGTTATAGGTCTAAGTCTTGCTTTTACATTATAGCTATACTACCTCCTCATTTGTTAGTGTGATCTTCTCTATATAGGTTGAAACTTGGAGGGAGGATTTCATTATTTTTAGTTTCTTGTTTGAGCCAGGTTTCTGTCAGTATGGCTATATCAGGTGAGTATAAGGAAATTAAAGACTGGAGTTCATGGACTTTATTGACTATGCTCCTTAGATTTATATTAAGTAGTAGGAGATTGGGTCCCTTTGGGGGGGGGGGGGTAACGATGACAGAGCAGAGTTGTGTAACAGGAGTGGTCACTTGCTTTTGACTATGTTGAAGTTGAGTGACTGTGTTTATTACTATTTTCATGACTTTAGTTAGAAGTTTGTTGAGTCTAAGGATTGTTTGGAGTTTTAAGTGGATTTAATGGTATTTAAATGGAAAGTAGCATATATTAGTGCTGTTGTAGAGACTGGGGGTGATTTGGGGGCCATTTTGTGATATCTGATGATGGTGGATGCTAGTAGTAGAGTTGTGAGGGTGACAGATGGGAAGTGAGGAGTGGATATTGACTATAGTAAAACAGATCTAGTTTGAATGTAGACAGTAAGTATCACATATGTCAAAATAATTTGATCATTCAATTAAAACAATAGTCCTTGGACAGGGTGTGGGGTATTGTGGAATTTACTCCTAACTAAGCTTGATTCTCAGGATAAATCCATTATGGGCCATACGCTTTGTCTGTTAGCAAATAAATCTCAGCATGACTCAGACTCTTATGCAATGGAATATTATGATTATGCTTTTGTACACATATCACTGACTTTTTGTAATCTTTTAAATGTCTGTGATTTTACAGGAAAAAAGTAATGAGGGGAATAAAGAAAGAAAAGTGGAAAAATACAGATGTTCCATCATGGTAATCCTTTCAGTTAAAATAATTTGTACCCCAGGGCATTCAATCATATCCCAAACTACTAAAAATACTTTACTAAAATTATGTAGCCCAGTGAATAATTGTCAAATCAGGTTTAGAAAAAAAGAAAAGAAAAAAAAAATATTACAGATTGTGTATAATACACAGAGGTCAGTTCCACCAACCCTTTATGTGTTGCTGAACAGAAAAGAGCAGAGATACTCTACTTTTCTTGTTGTTTGTTTCTGACTCTTCTTCTCCTTTTGGCTGTTTCTGTTAGGATTTCCATAGTGGATCACTGGTCCACAGAACGAGTGGCAGTAGAGTTCTACAGTGCCAAGTTAACAGCCCAGCACCTAACCTTCCTCAGAAGGTACATACATGCATACTGTCACACCCAGTTAAATTTAGAGTGTCTAATCCACCTACAGCATGTCTTGGGGATGTGGGAGGAAACCCACAGATACACAGGGCGGACATGCAGACTCCACACAGAAGGCACCCCAGCAGAGAATCGAACAGGAGAAGCTCTTGCTGTAAACTTACAATGCTAACCACTGTACAACTGTGCCATCCCTTGGTGGTGTTTCTGACAACAGTCAACAATTGCAGACAGCTGCCACGCTTTACTTCACTTTTTGTACTGTGATATCCGAGTTTCTTCTGGTTTCCTTGTGCTTGGGAGTGTCTTGTGGGGCATACTGCAATTATAGTCATTGAAAAGAACTTCTCTTGTGAGCAGTCAAAAGAAAATAAAACCATTTCACATGTTCCTGAACAAGGACGCGCAGAGATATTTTACTTCTCCAACTATTGTTTCCGACAATTCCAAGTAACTGCAGACAGCAATAGAATTTTACTTTATTTTTATCATCGAGATTTACTTGCTGCCCTAGTTGGTTTTGGTCTTGGGAGTGTGTTGTAGGATATTCCCTAAATGATATTTTTAAATAGAGCTTCTTTTGGGAGCAACTCAGATCAAGAGAGTAGTCGTACATAACACAGTGACATGAAGACACAAAGACATGCTGTGTGAATCTTTCCATGACTAGTAGGATTGGCAGGAGAGGCAATAAGGTTGTGGCAATTTGTGAATTTTATTCTCTCATTGTTTTATAATCTTATTAATGTTAAAATGAATAAATACTGCTTTATGGATGTAATTGAAATGGGCTTTCACTGCAAATATTGTAAATTGTTTTGCAATGATATAACAAACTTTAATTTAGACTATAAAATGTATAAGGAGGGTTGTTTAAGCCAGCTAAATGATAAATGTAATAGCATTCATTTTACAAATGTGGATAAGTACAGAAGAAATACTAGGTTGGCATAAACGATCCAAGATTCATTATGTTGACCTTATCTTGCTCTTCATTGTAGACAGGATATGCATTAAACTTTCAGCAGTCATAGTAGTGGTACTGCAACATAATCTGTAAAGTAGCATCTCAAACAAAGTTTTCATTTGGGTGTGAGCTAGTTACAAATACTAATGAACCAAACACTGGACAGAGAAGAGCACACGCTGAATGTACAGTCCTTTATTCACAAAGGTTTAACGCTGTAATAATATCAAAGGCGTTTTCGTCCAAGTATCCCTCAGACTTCGTCAGACAGGGTTTACTGGTATATAAATGCCCTAACAATGTACTGTAAGGAACGGAATTTCTCAAAGAATTGATAGATATTTTTAATACATGTGGCCTGGAGATTCTTAAAGCTATGATATGTAACAATGAACGTGAAATGGGTTGTTTGCAAAAACAAATTGATTTACTTAACCAACACATTACGAATGATCTTGTGTTTACTATACAGAGTGAACAAGATAAATATTATGCAGTTAGGGAACATATTGACAAGAAGTGTGATGACATTTTAAACAGAAAATATAAAAAGTTAGATAGGGACCTTAGAGAATATCAAGAAGGTATACAATACCCTGCACCCAGGTCTCAATATAATAATTTATATTCTAGGGGTACACATTTAGATTGTTTACCACCTGTAAGAGTACAAGAACAGGATGGTAATGTAGTTTTAAGAAAGAATGAACCCGAATTTAATGAAAATGAAGTAAATCACGGTTACATCTCACCACGTAGGTCAGAAAGAATAAGACAAAATTATAATAACAATAACCATTTTTACAGGCCTCCCCTTGAACAGAGGGGAGGAGGTTACAGAGGGAAACACAGATAGTGCAGGGTGTTGGTGGTTTAGTAGGTAACAACAATAATTCCCACATTTCATGTTGGCAAGGACTTCATATTTTCAATTATAGTTCTATAGAGGTTACACCTGATTTTTTAAAATTATTCATGAAGGGATTCAAGTATATTTCCATGAATAAATGTAATCTTACACAAACTATATTGGACATTAAAATGTTTACCAGAAAACTCAATTTGGAAAATTTGTTTAAGGAGACTACACCACAACTAGATAAACTTGCCCCCCAAAAAAGTAATAAGTTTAATCCCCCACTGCATCCACAGTTGAAAAACCTGGAAAATGTGTTAGAAAGGGAAATCAAAAATGTTTAAAAAAAAAACAGAATTCAGTATAATTTGACAGAGGATAAGAGTAAACTCCTGAAGGAATTGTGTTCCAACCCTACTATACATGTGATGGAACCTGACAAGGGAGGGGGCATTGTCATCAGGGATAAGGTTTTATATGAGGTTAGAATGATACATTTACACCCTTCTTAGGGACAGGGAATAATAAGTCCATACTGAATCAGGGGTACAACAACTTTTATAGGGCACTGGTAACTAATTTTAGTGGGAATGCCTACCAAGTTAAAACTAATATTGAAAGGGAATGGAACTAATTTTCTAAGTTTACAGATTTAGAGGTGTTTGGGGCGTGGCCAAGGATGAACACAGGATAGCAACAGAATTCTTCAGCTCCACCAATTTCACAGCACTGACAGGAAATAATTACTATAAACTATGAGTCATTCATTCTTGTTTGTCTGAAGAAGTCATTCAACTGTGAATGACGAAAAGCGCTTCACAATAAAACTGTGTTTTTTCCTGGTATTCTGGTTGCCTTGAAGGATTTGTTCAATTCGTGGGTTTTTATTAGTTGCTCGTTGGTGTTTGTGGTTTTGTAAGCAACTTCATGGCATCAGATAACCCTATCAACCCTATCAACAGTAGAAATGAGACTTTGAATATTAATGGCAGTCCGCCACTTTTAAATGAGTCGCAAGATGTGCATGACGATGTTAGTTTGACTGCGCTTATAGCTGCTCTTTCTCAATGGGTAGATAATTTAGCAGCTAAACTAGATGCACAAACTGCTTCTTCTTTTATGACTGGTCCCGAAGTGAGTAACTCTTTTGGTACTGATATCACGCCAGGACAACGTTTTCCTGTTTCCTGTACTACAAGCGGAAGTGTGAACCCTGCCATTCTGGCTACGAGCAACACACGGAGTGGGTCTAACATTGGTTCTAGCAGCAACCGCCACGGAGATAATGTTTTCACATCCCCTAATGGCGAAGGCATCAGAGAGCTTATTGGAGCTCCTACTTTCGAAAAATGGATATCGGATACTAGTAAATTGCAAATCAAATATCCTGGCAGCGTAGGACCTCCGGCTGACGACGCCAATGACTCTCAGGTCAGTTCACCTTTAACTGAAAAGTTAAAACTGCTCGATACTAAAATGGTCAAAATAAAAAAACTACAACTCGAGATAAACTATTTTAATGAATGCCTAAAAGAAAAACTAGTGCCTAAGGGTTTACGTTTTCATGTGTACCCTACAGGAGTAGTTGCTAACTCTTTATTTCACCAAGACCTTTTGGCGTTCTTTGATATGCAGGGGATGGCTTTGTTACAATTAATGATTAAACATTACAACTGTCAAATTACTGAACTCTCAAAAGAAGTCATAGATTTGAATGGGGAAGTGTTAAATCATGCTGACTTTTCCCGATACAAATTTGACTATGACAGGTCTTTTCTTACCATTGACCAACTGCTGGAGAGACTAAGAGTGAATAAAAGTAAAACAATTACTAGGGATAAGCTGGCATACAGTAATGGTACTGCTTATCCTTTGCCACATTTATCACAAACTAGCCACTCTATTACATCTTCTGCCAATAGGCTTAATGATGAAAATGACAATGAAGACTCTATACCAATGCATGACAGAGCTCAACTTAACCAAAACCAAGGTCAACAAAATCATAATAAGAACACTTGTGCAAACAGATTAAGGGGAAATAGAGAAAGAGCAGACGGTAATTTCAACCCCAGTACTCCTTCCTGTAGTACTGATTATATGCAACAGGGAGCTATCCCTAAAAATACTTCTACATATGGTGGAAACAATTATTTGCAGCAGCATCATCAAAAAAACAACAAGCGCTTCTTCAACAGATCGAAGAGGTATCTAATGAGCCAATGATACCGAAAATTATTACCAACAAAGATGGTGACTTTTTCCTATACAATTATTCTTGTATAGAAGTCGATTCCTCTTTTGTCGAATTACTTTCAAAAGGAAACACATTCATACCCAGTAGACATATGGACTTGGTCCAGAATATTAAGGACTTAAAACTGTTTACAAGGAAATTAAATCTAAAGCTACTTCTGGGGAATTCAGAACATACAGCTTCGGCTTATTATATACCCAGTGACTATAATCCACCATTACACCCTACCCTTCAACTGTTTGAAACGCTTATGGAATTAGATCTTAGACATCTTGCTAATATAGATAATAACCTGTTTCTTAATAAGACTAGTTTTTGTAATGTTACTCCTGAAGAATATGTTTCTCTTAATCTTTTTAAAAATTTAAATGTGAGAGCTATTAAACCAGATAAAGGTAGGGGACTCACTTTATTCGATAATCATGATTACATTGATAGAGTCCTATCTTTATTAGACAAAGACACCTACCACAGGGTGAGCCAAAACGAAGTTAATATAGCTTATAGCCGTATTAAATCATATTTCAGTGACCTATTTATAGAAGGTTACATAGATATTGATATGTACAACTATATCAAGATTGAGTGGCCCAAAATACTTATTTTGTTTGCTACACCTAAAGTCCATAAAAACTTATTTAATCCACCATTTAGACCACTCATTGATGGACGAAACTCCATAACATACGCAAGTGCTAAACTTGTAGATAATATATTAAAAAAATATTTAACATCAGAATCACAAATATGTAAGGACTCATGGGCATTCCTCAAGAGAATAGATGAACTCGAATATAGCGAAGAGTGTAACTTTCTTACCATTGATGTAATGGATTTATATACTTCGATCCCACACGATGAGGGATTATGGGCTTATTTTACCCATTTTGAAGGATAGAACCTGTGTCCTTACAAGTGAAGTTGTGGAGGTAGATATGGTTGAACCTCACCTTTTTGACACTAGTTGTAATAATAGGTTACTGAATGTTAATGAGCAAGTCCAAAATACTAACGACACATTTAGGTATAGCAATTCTGTTTCTTACAATAGTTTTTGTAGCAGTTACATCATGACTTTTAGTCTTGAAAGTCATACAATAAGGGAAATTTTATATAAGAATTGGCCCATTTTAAGTTTAGATAAAAAATGTGCTTATATGTTCAGTGACAGACCTAAAATTACCTATAGAAAAAGAAAAAAATTTAAAGACATTATTGGAGAATAAAACGTTCAATGATAAAGGCAAAGAAAAGGGAACTTTCAAGTGTGGCAACTGTAATATGTGTAAATACATTAAAAGTGGTAATAAGCATATTATTAATAAAAGATTATATAAACTCAATCATAGATTGAACTGTAACACAAAATTTGTTGTATATGCCGCACTATGTAACGATTGTCCATGTTTCTATATAGGAAAGACGGAAAGACACTTTCGAGAGAGAATTTATGAACATGCAAATGCTATCTCTAAATTAAAATCTGATAATGCTTTAGCTAGGCATGTTACACTCTTTCCTAATCATCAGTTCAAATTTATTGGACTAGACCAGATAGAATTAGATAATCGAAGAGGCCCATTCAACTTATTGTTGGAGGAAAGCGAACTTTCATGGCAGTTTAGAACTAATGCCTTTACAGAACCAGGTTTAAATGAGCATTGCAACATAGCATGTCTTTTAAAACTTAAAAGCTTGGCCAGATAGAACTGAAAAAATTTATTAGCCTCTTCTTTTGGCTGTATGTTACTTTTAGACAGGGTCTTAGATACATTATTAGTCAATTTAGATGAGTGATTTACTGGCGTTCCTGCTGTATATATTTTTATCCACCATATATTGTTCTGGTTTATAATTTATGACCTTATAGTATTATATGTATAGAATAAAATAAAACAAAACAAAATAGAATATAAATAATAACTCATATTTAAATATAACAGTTCTTAATATATGTTTTTATAGGTGTTTTTAAGGAATTGTATTGATTCAAGTTAGTACTTTAAGGTATTGTATTACGTATTATCAAATAATAGTATTTTCAGGTCTATTGATTATATTGACATGGTTGTACTATTTTTGTAGGGAGTTACTCTTGCATATAATGGATCTTTTAATTTTAATTGGTATTTTAATTGGTTACTTAATTGGCTAATTAATGTGAGTGATGTATATAAACTATGAGTCATTCATTCTTGTTTGTCTGAAGAAGTCATTCAACTGTGAATGACGAAAAGCGCTTCACAATAAAACTGTGTTTTTTCCTGGTATTCTGGTTGCCTTGAAGGATTTGTTCAATTTGTAGGAAATAATTACTTTAAAAATTAATTTATTAAGTAATTTTCTTTCTAAATATGTTTGGAATATCTATTTCTTAAATAATATCTAAAAAAGAAAGAGAATTTTAATAATATTCCTGTCAGAAAACACCTTGGATTTTTTTCTATCAGCTCCTCTGTTTGAAATGAGTTCCAGTAAGACAAATTCTCAAGATTCCAGCATCAAGAAAGAACTTCAGTCTCTGATATCTACAATCCAGCAACTTGCTGCCAAAATGGATAAACTGGACACTAAAATTGATACCTTCATAGAAAAAACTACAAAACAAATAGATTTGTTACATATAGACTTGCAACAACAGAAGACTCAGATTACAGGCATAGAAGAGACTGTAAACGACATGGAGAATAGGATCCAAGAAGAAGAAATCAACATTGTGTTTTTGCTGAAACAGAACACACATCTACAAACTAAACTTGATGACCTGGAAAATAGATCTAGGCGCAATAACATTAGGATTTTTGGACTGCCAGAAAATATTGAAGGTAACAATATTACTTATTTTTTAAATACATGGCTCCCTAAAACTTTAGACTTGCCAGAAGCATTTTCTTTTGGTATCGAAAGAGCCCATAGATCAATATCTAATTCTAACTCTAACAAAAAGTATCCTAGATCAGTTATAGTTAGATTTCTATCATCTTATGATAAAGAGATGGTACTTAAATCTGCTTGGGCTAAAGCACCTGTTAAAATTAATGAGGCAACTGTGTGTTTTGACAATGACTATTCTTCCTTGGTAATAACTAAAAGAAAAGTTTTTCTGCCATTAATAAGAGAGCTTAAGAAAGCACAGTTTAAAACCTACCTTCTGTTTCCTGCAAAACTAAAAATCTTTCTTCCTGATGGCCCCAGAATTTTTGAAGACTTAGACTCTGCATTGCTGTTTATCAAAAAAAATAAGATTTTGGATAAAATAGAGGAAATGGAATGGGCTAGTCCTTCATTAAAGAGGTTGGCAACAGAAGCTTCATGGAAGACTTCAGAGAAGAAAAAAAGACTAAAAAACAAATGACTTGTTCTATGTTTTTTTCTTTTTTTCTCTCTCTCTCTTTTTTCTTCACTATTAATCTTCTTAAATACAGTTACTACATTTTCAGAAAGCCACAAATATTCTGAAAAAGATTTAATCAAAGTTATTTTCTGTGTACAAAGAACTGTTTTTGTTTCATAAATAGTCAATATATCTGAGGAACTAATAACAAGCTATCAATCAATCTGTTTCTCTTTGTGACAAAGAGACTCAAGGTTAGTAATGTGATACATTTTTTTTCTTTTGTTTTAAATAATGACATTCTTTTTAGATTATGCATTCAGTAAGGGGTGGCGGAGGGCAGGGAGAGAAGTGTAATGAAAATATGATAAGTGGAATAATAACTTATTAATTCCTTGTAAAAAAGTATGTGTGCTGTTTAAATACTGTTGCTAATTATTTTCTCATGATTCTATTGCTTATACTTGTTTACAAATAATCTGCCATGCTTTAATTACTAATAATTAGAACTAAATAGTAGTAAATAATATGTTTCATATCTATCTTTATTAATATAAACAGCAAGTAATATTCCACTGTAGATACTTTTTATAGCTTTCTTTTTTATTTTTCTATTTCTTCTCTTACTCTTTTTATTTTCTACTTTTTCTTTTCTCTCTTTTTCTTTTATATAAGTACATTTACATGCTTTTGATATTACTGATACAGGCAAATAATAAGATTTGTATAAAAAATTGAATAGGGGCATAAAAAATTACTTGTATTATTTATTAATAACTGTGGGGTTAGTTTCACTGTCATGGAGGCTGTAATAACTTGTAAAATACTTCGCGAAGGTTTTGCTCTGTTTAGTTTCATTTATATTGCTAAATGAATGTCAGTCACTTGCATTTATCAAAATTCCCGCCAGAATGTTAAGGGAGACAATTTGGGATGTGGGCTACCTCGTGAATAGTGTCCTCGAGTTGTTTTAAAAGCTTCAACATTCAGAATTCACGCAGAGAAGCTGAATACAGTCAATTTAATCTTTGACCCTTGAATTCACACTGACACATCGCAGATTCAAGAAGAACACTCTACCAGGAAGTAGAACTGCTGCAAATGCGACTCTGCAATGGAAAATGAACTCTATAACATTTAAATGTGAGTTATTTTTTATAATTACTTACTTATTCATGTTATAATTTATAAAATATGAAAGTTATAATGATTTTAAATGATTCAGTATCCCATAGTAAGCAAATGTGATATTTTAGAAGGCATAGAAAGTAAAACATATATACATATGTCTTTGAAAGTTTACTTGACTGTAACATATTAATGCATGTAAATACTTATGATTTAAACATATACAATGCTACAATTCATTTGACTTATCTAACTGACAAGCATAAATATCATTATGATTTTATCTTAAAGTTGTCGTGTGACATATTTTAAAGCAGCAGTTCAGATATATAAAATACAGATGGCTTTCTTCACAATAATGCAAGTATATCTGGGAATTTGCATAGCTATGCAGTATGATTTGTAACCATTTTTATGAATATAAATATTTTATTTTACTGGCAATAATAAGTATGAGAAAAAAGCTTTGATGCAAGTAATTTAAAGTCTTTAGAAGCTGTTAACTGCATTTCTATGACAGAAAATAGGTACATCTTAATATATGTAATGTCTGAACCATAATAGCCTAAGTTATTGACTTTAAATGAACATCAGAACTTATTTTTGCAAACTTTAAATAAATTAATATGTAGATATGCCCTCTTTTTTTTCTCTCTTTCTCTCTCTCTCTCTCACTTCTTTTATTTCTCTCTCTCTTCTTGGTTCCTAATATCAAGTTTATTTGAATGTTATTTGATTATAAATGTATTATATTAAATAGATGTACATAGCAGTATGAATTGTTTTTAAAAGTTTATATTTGTTTATATGATGCTGATTTATCTAATGTTTAGCTTTGTCTTACTAGATAATCTAATTGTAAGATGTTAACTTTAGTTAATAATAGCTAGTATTAAATTGATAAGGTGGCAGCTGAGGTACTGCTGCTTAGGGTAAGGGGTTAACTTGAGTGGTATGTGCTACTCAAAGTTGGAGTTTTTAACTCCAGGCTGGGTGCAAGGTTTAATCCTTATATTATTTTCTTCTGTTTACTGTTGTTTGTATATAGTTCTGACATCCACAATACATTTTGTAAGCTCATTGTCACTACAAACAAAATTGAAGCTTATACAAAATCCCATAAGAGTTTCAATAAATACAGCCATATTTAATGGTACACCTAAAGGAGGAGGTATAGCACTACTTATTTTGTTAATTGTTATTCTGATTATAAGTTTTATATGTTTTAAAAATGCCAAATGACTTCCCTAAAAGGAATTTCTTTAAACATTAATGGACTGAATAATCCATGTAAAAGGGCAAGCTTAATGAGATACATTAATTTACATAAGGCCAACTTAGTATTCCTTCAAGAAACACATCTCTTGAAAAAAATATATTGATAAATTAGACACAAATAAATATACAGTATTAGTTAGTTCAGAGCACACTCAGAAAAAAAGAGGTGTGGCTATTTTATGGAATAAAAGTATGCCCATACCTAAAACTATTAAGTCTTATGAAGATGATAAAGGAATGTATTGTATGGTTACAATACAAATTAATGGAAAGACATATACATTAATCAATGTATATTGGATACCAGGAATCGGTATTAACACAGTAAAATGCCATCTTAATAAGATCATATCATTCTCTACAGGAGATATTATTTTAGCAGGTGCCTTTAATTGTATCCTACATGAAAAAGATACTACTACTATAGGAAAAAGGAAAATTACATCTAATGCAAAACATTTAAAGGATTTTGTTAATTCTTATCATTTAAATGATATTAATAATCAGATAGACTCAAAATCATTACCATGCACCTTTTTTTCTAACAGATATAAAACTTATTCAAAAATAGATATAGTCTTTATTTCTAACCAGATGGTAACTGAGTTAGTTAACTCTAAAATCATTTCGTGTCCTATATCAGATCATAATTCAATTGTCTTTGAGTTCATGATAAAAAGTACTTACAATGTTCAGATCAAAAGGATACCAGCATACCTAACTCAACTAAAAGACTATAAAGATTATATACTTTCAGAAGTGCAACATTTTTTAGACATAAATAATACTCCTGAAGTCTCCATTGTTTATGTCTGGGATGCTTTAAAATCATATCTATATGGACAAAGTATCAGATGGTATAATAATAAAAGGAAATCTTGGGATAAAGAATTATTAGATATTCAAAGTAAATAAGACTCTTATAAGCATAATAATAAAGAAAATATTATGGACAAAAAAGTCATTGAAGAAATAAACAAATTAAATGAGAAATACAAAGAAATTTTAACTCATAAAGTTAAAATAACTTTAGAGAAATACAAGTTTTGTCTTACTCAATAAGTCCCAAATACTTACATAGACTTAAGAATAAAACAAAAAGGTTGAATAAGCAAAATCATATCAAAGAAATTTTCTCTCTAAGGAAAAAGAAGAAGTTTTCTAGTCTACCAGAAATATTAGATGAATTTAGAAATCACTTTCACAAAATTAATCATAATAACATTAACATGGAACCTAAAGATAAAATAAAGGAATTTATAACTACAAACATGAATAAAAAACTTAATAAACAACAGACTAAACTATTAGATAAAAGTATTTCATATACAGAGGTTGTTACATAAATAAACAAGCTTAAATCAAACAAAGCACCAGGTAATGATGGTATTATACCAGAGATATATAAAATTATTTCTAAAAGTACATACTCATTAATACATAAGGTTTTATTTTGGCCCAAAATGAGCTAATAACTCCCCCATCTTGGCAATACACATTTATTTCGCCAATTTTGAAACCCAATAAAAATCCAACTAGATGCACTTCATATCGACCCATTTCATTACTTAATGTTGATTATAAAATGTTTATGAATATTTTTGCTGATAGATTGAAGACAATCATCTCAGGCATTATAGATATAGATCAGACAGGCTTCATTGTAAATAGAAATACTTTTGATAATATAAGGAGAACTTTAACGTTAATTGATTTTGCAAATAGGAAAAAGAAAGATTTAACACTTATTAGTCTCGATATAAGTTCAGCATTTGATTCAGTAAGTTGGGACTACTTGTTTACCTTACTGAAGTGCACAAACTTCTCAGATGCATTTGTAAATCTAATTGAACATCTATATAAAGGAGCATTGGCTTACATTAGGATAGGAACACATGTCTCACAAAACATACCCATTTTAAAAGGTACAAAACAAGGGTGTCCACTCTCTCCACTATTATTTACTTTAATAATGGAGCCTTGGGCTAATCTGATCAGAAACAGTACTGATATAGAGGGATTTGAAATAGATGAAAATACAACATCTAAAATTCAACTTTTTGCAGATGATGTTCTAATTACATCAGCAGGATCTAATTCTTCTATGCAGTCCATATTTGATAAAATGATGAATTTTAAAAATATTTCTGGTTTAGTATTCAATGAAGAAAAAACTAAAATACTACCTATATATACACGAAAAAATGTTCTCATTAGTGATTTTAGTAAATATGTACCCAATTCAGGTCAGATAACTTATCTAGGTATAATATTAACTAAAGATATCAAATCTATTATACATAATAATTATAATACCTGTCTTCTTAATATACAAAATCTTTTCAATACCTGGAATAATATGTTTTTTTACTATGGAAGAGAGACTTACAATTATTAAAATGATAATATTCCCCAAGATATTATACTTAATACAATCAATAATACTCCCACCTACAAAAATAATTATCAAGAAATTGAATACACTAATGTTAAATTTCCCATGGGCACCTAATAGACCTAGGATTGCATTAAAGAAACATACTAATAGCTGGTCTCAAGGGGGCATTTCTTTTCCAGACTTTAACTTATATACTATCTCTTCTATTATAAAAGTTATTACTTTGTTAATAGATCAGTCATATATTGCAAAATGGAAAGATTATTGGGAACTAATTAGTATTCACTTCATGAAAATCTATTTAACACATAAAAATATGATTGTAAATAACTCCATGCTATGGTTACTAAAATAATTCTGTACTTCACCTATTACACCAAAATATATAGTCAGTTATCCATTAAACATTATTATTAGTTATCGTAATTTTATATTCATGCATCCTAAGTATAAGGAATGGAACTTTATTATATTCCCTATAATGTACACATGAGGTATGCTTTTGTCATCCACTTCTGAAAGAACTCATTTAGTCACAGAAAATGATCTAAAGTACTGGTATCAGTTGCTATCTGATAATAAAGTTAAAAGTTTAGACTTCTTAAAACAAGAATTTGATCTGAGAGAAACTTGTTGGTTAGAAGTTCAGACCTTTAGACAACATCTCATTAATAAAATTGATTGAATATCTATAACATTTAAATAATCTATTCCAACACTGATTGATTACTTGATATTAAATTTACAACATAAAGTTTCTGATAAAGGTAAGGTTTTATACATACATAAACTTATTAGAGAAGAAACTTATTACAATGTAAATACCTATTGGAATTATTTTACTTCCATTAATGGTGAATTACCAAATCAACAAGATAAACAATATATATTGGAATCTGCCTATAAAACTACTTCTTCCATTATCTGGAGACTTTTTACTTGGAAATTTTTACATAGATCCTTTTATACACCTTTGATGATGAATAAAATAAATAATAAGGACAATCTATGTAAAAGATGTAATATAGAAATTAATGCTGATTGGGCATATATGTTTTATGACTGTATAAAATTGAATGAATATTGGAAGTCATTTAATGATTTTTTGCAGGCTCTTTTTACAGATAATTTCATTATTTCTAAATCTCTTATATTATTCAACACTCCTGTACCTCAAAGTGTTAAAAAGGTTAAGCTTCCCTTGTTATGGTCTATTCTAGCAGTGGCTAGAAAAATAATAACCAGAAATTGGATTTCAGATACGCCTCCTTCGTTTAATGAATTTAAAAATGTTATGACTGTAGTGTGCCATATGGAATTGATGACAATAAAATCAAGAACTACTAGAAAAACATCTTACTATATTATATGGGATACTTTACAAAATTTGTTAAAAAAATCTTAACTTCAATAGCATGGTATTTTAGTTTAATTAATTGATTTGATTGTAGTGGATGTCTTTGTAAATACTTTGGTTATTTTATTGAATGTTATAACCATTTCTATTTTAATTACTTGTATAAAATTGTTATGATATTTATTTTATATGTTAAAAACAATAAACTTGTTTAAAAAAAAAAGATTTAGAGGTGTTTAAGAATAAACCCTTGAAAATAGTCTTCTGGAAAGGACACAACATCAAGAATTTATTAGAACATGCTATTAATGCTCAGGTTTTTACCCAGAAAAGGAAAGGTACATACAGGTGTTGGGTATGTGCCCAATGTAAGTATGTATTACAGGGAAAAGAAGTTTGTATCACCTCTAGACATAAGGTGTTACATAACAAGAACTACTCTAATTGCAACTCACAGGGCCTAGTGTATCTGGTCACCTGCAAAGCATTTGATGCCTTTTATGTCAGTAAAATGGAAAGGCATTTCAAATGAAGGATATATGTACACCTGAATGATGTAAAGAAAAGATGTAGTACAAATGCCCTGTATATACATATATTGGGATGTACCAAAGCTAAATTAGTTTTATTTGTTTTGGAGATGATTCCAAGTGAAAGAAGAGGGGTCTTTGGGAGACCAAATTAGAGTTTAGAGAAACATTTTGGCAGGTTACATTGGAAGCTAATAACCTCCCTGGATTAAATGATCATATTTCTATTTTTCCCCTGTTAAAGCTTAGATCAGCTAAGCTTTAACAACACAGTTTTAAATTTTGTGGAAAAAAATTAATATCTTTATTATATTTATTTATCACATATAATTACATGAAGTCACAGTTCATAACATATATATATATATATATATATATATATATATATATATATATATATATATATATATATATGTATATACATACACACACACACAAATTTACAGCATCATCAGGCCACTATTTTTTATGTCACTATTTTTATACGTTATATACTTTTTAAATATATATTTTCTATGTTCATATATTTATATATAAAAAAATTGTATATGTTTTTAAACATGTTCTAACAGTGTGGTTATGGAATAATAGAATAGATTTTATAAATCTCACAATGACAAGACAGATTATATTCAAGTTGTTTTTTGTATGTTTGTATGGCTTTAGGCATTTTAATTAGTTTATTATTAACATTATTGAATGCATAAAAGGGTAATTGTCTTGTTGTTCAAACATTTTGTCAGATGAAGTCTGAGGGATACTTGGACAAAAACGTCATTGATATTATTAGAGTTAAACCTTTGTGAATAAAGGACTGTACATTCAGCGTATGTTCTTCTCAGTCCAATGTTTGGTTTATTAGTTTTTGTTCTGGACTAGCACTGTTCACTGTTTTATTAATTACAAATACTATTACTCTGGTTTGGGAAACTAAGCTAAACCAAAAGATGTCAGAAGGATCAGTCAAACATAGCACAGTAAGTCCCTGTACTGAGGAAAACAGGCTTAATTTCCAGCTAACACCTGTGTTGTCCCACATTTGAGAGAGCGAGTTGCTATTTCAGCCAATGAGGAGGTGTCTGACTGTGAGGGCTGGATGCATGGCCTGAAGAATGCATAACAAACAATAATTTAGAATGTGTATCATATGTAAAGAAAGGCAGAAAATGTATTCCAAGTACAAAACTTTTAGTATTTAAACAATTCATTTAAAATATATGTGACAAACAGAAATGAAATATAACATATAAGACATCGGTAAGGGGAGTTGCAGTACAGCGGTTGGCAATAAATAAAATTGAGTTTAGGAGTGAAAACAGTCAGCAGGTACATAGTTGTTAATGTTAGAAGAGGGAGAGATGCATTGTATAGTTGATGAGTCAGAGATACTTATTGACATATAACCTGGTTTTAAGATAGTGGTGGAGCATATCTGATTGAGAAGGATGAAGTGGGAAGGTCAGAAAGAAACTGAAATGAAAAGTGGGTTTAAGGTAGGAAGGAAATTCAAGAGGAGTGGTAGAAAGGTTTCTTAAGTAGAAGGAGATAATGGTTATAAAGGGATAGCAGGTATGAGCTGACAAAGGAAAATTGATTTAGCAAGGTGATGATCATGTCTTCGACAATGTGTGGTTTAGGAGCTGTTTTAATAAGGGCTTAAAGGCAGACATTTCATGGCCTGTTTTAGGTATGTTGGGATGGTGTTTCAGAGTTTAGACATATAATAGTAGCATAGTGAGTTGTCTGCTGAGTGGGTAGACTTTGCTGTGATTACTAAAAGTTTATTGGTTAAGCAAAGGTCTCTTCTTATAGAGGAGTGCTGCAGGATATCTTCTAGTGTTGGACATTTTTAAGTTACATGTATAATACTGCATGCAATAATAAGTTATGAGTGTGTCAAATATGTGGTAGCTTAAGCCAGTTTAGTTGTTTTAGGGCTTTACAGTGATGAGTCATATATTTAAGGCTGACAGCAAATGTGGTTACTTTATTGTAGCAGGTGGAAAACTTAGCTCTAAATGTAATATTTAGGTTTCTAAGAATAGGTGACATATGTTGTAGGGATAGAAGAAGTTAATAAATGCTAGTGTTTGCCTTGCATTATCTGTCAAGCAGTGTTTGATTCTATAGAGGGAGATAAGTCTCTGGTGCATTTCTTTAATAGCACACAAAATGCATTGGTCATTTTTTTGTTTAGGTTACCTGTCAATTAAGGTGCCTAGACATTTTATTTAGGTTACAGTTTCAATTTTTGTGTTACTAAATAAGGTTATTTTGAAAGGCTTTTTTAAATTTTGGTATTGTTTATGAGTGAACAAAATAAGTTTTATTTATTCAATTTTTTAGGATTTAATGGCCAGGAAAGTTATAGTGAATGTCATGAGGGTAGAGAGCAAGAAGATAAAGGAATTGTGAGGACCCTGGCATGTCCACAGATGTTGCCAGCAATGAAAATGCCTATAGCCAAATCTCACAGGATGTTTAAAAGCTAAAACAGGCATTGGTGATAGACGGTTTCTAGTTAAGGGGATTAAAGAACCTCTGCCCAAAGTCAATCACAGGTCAGTATACCTGGTTGTAAAATAAGAAAAATATAGTAACCTCTCTTTAATCCAGCAGCAACAAGGTATATGATCTTGCATTCATGATTTGTGGAAAGAATGATGTGGGAAAAACAGAACATGTAGTTTAGCATGTGTATGTGAAGTATATTATTGATTCAATCATAGCTAACACATTTAAAGTGGCATTTGCATTATGTACTTCCATTGTTTAGAACTGGATCAGTTTTCAGAGAGGTGGCTAGTAGTTTAACTAATTAAACACATCTCCTGTGTCATAAATAGCACACTAACATGCTATATTTGGCAGGGAAGTTTGTTGACAAACAATTTTACTTTTCCTGAGATAGATCGCACTTGGGTGTCATCAGCAATAGGACTCTGGGGAAGAAAATCACAAAATAAATAAAAATAAACAAAAGATTTTTGGAGTACCCACTAAGAGAAGAAATTTTAGAGGCCACTCTAAAACACTTCAGAATGCATACTTATTAAAGACAGAAGCCCAAATCATAAAGTAGAGGAGTTTCAGGCTTGGAATTTTGCAGTGAAATGTGACACTGTGTTTGTAACTGAGACTTTATTCAGTTATAAGAATCCTCCCATTGTAACCCCAGGTTAAAAGTTGTGCCATCAGTCTAGAACATAAAAAATGGAGGACAGTTGACCCTCCTTACTACCATCCTCAGGTATTTTCCAGTGAGATTGTAGCATTCCATTCAAGGCTGAGAAAGAATGTGGTGTATTGCCTCCTTTTATAGATCTCCCAACTTGTTGGCCATGGATAAGAATGATGTTATTGATGACCTAAGGTTATATTTTAATGTGAATTTCTTTATTATTGCTTGGGACTTAAACACCCCCTTTTCTTTCTAGGGCTTCACTCATCCATGAGTAGACCGTTTTCTGACATGATAAACAAATGTAGAGTGCAACAGCATTCAGTCAGTGAAACAGTTTTCACATGCTTGCAATATTTAATGTGTGGTATGGCTAAATCCACACTGGTTTCTTAGTCCATATAAGCTTAACAGCCTCTACAAGGTTGACCTCTCTCCCACCTATAAGGAAACAGACAAGTGGACTTGGCAACTGGAAATAAAGTCTAAATGTAGAGAGTATTGCTGAAGAATGTTTACATTTTTATGAATTCCGTCACAAGTCTACATATTCCCTTAAGGGATGCAAGTGTACTTGAAAAAAAAAACAGTATGAAATATATCCTCCTTGTAGACAGAATCCATATAAAAACAACTCATTAAGAAAATACATTTTTGGAATGTCTATGGGACGTCCCCTTCTGAGATGAGCAAAAATAATTATTCTGCATCTTGCAGACAAATAAGCCATGACATTATAATAAAGAAAAGCACAGTACAAACTAATGAAAAATAAAAGGCAGCTGTTGCAAGACAAAAGCGATGTTTGGTAGATGGTAAATCCTTTATAAGCAGAAAACTCCAAATCCAGAAAAAATACAATGTTCATCCAAGATAAAGCAGTGCAAGCAAACACAGCAGTATTAAGCGCTTTCGTCTGGTAGATGACTTCCTCAGAATACAAAAATACTGCAATTAGCACCTGTTTAAATACATTGCTTACCCAATCACAAATAACTGACATCATTTCCCCCATTAACAAGGCTGCATATACTTAATACAAGCCAAATATAAAACAATAATACATGCAAAAAGTTTAAAACATCCCTAAACAGTGTATATAACTAAATAAAAAACATAGATTTTAATTTCAATAGAGAAGATAAAGAAATTCTATCATTTAACCCAGGAGCATGATAGGCATCAAGCCTAATTTGCCATTTGAGTTCTACAAACTCCAAATACTCATTCAAGGGTCCCCCACGAGGTCCCAGATCTACCTGTTCCAATATAAAGAACAGGAAGGAATGGGTAGGTTCACTAACCAAATGTTTATATAATGCATTATTTTCATTTTTATTCCTGATATCATATAAATGTTGATAAATCCTTAACCTTAGGGCATTCTTAGTTTTACCTACATAGAAACTTGCACAGAATCTACGCACGGCTAAATACACAACCCCTTTAGTGTAACAGTACATCCTTTTTGAACTGAAAATACATCCAACATTTTTGAGCTTGATTTTTTCTCTGTCCATAACATAAGGGCATTACAAACTAATATTTTCCAATTATTCAAAGGATGATAGCAAAGTGTTTATAAACATGTGAGCTAATATAGAAACTCTAGCACTGGTGGCCTTTTGTTTAAATTAATACAGTTGTCATGGGTCCAGGTACAACTGCAAAAATACCTTTTGTAGCATGTTCATTCCATGTTTTCTAAATAGCAGGACATTTGCCAGTGATAAATAAAGAGGAATTTCACACAATGCATTAGTTTTTCTTTAAATAATAAAATATAATCAGATCCTGCAGATAGACTAGTGGTGGACCGTAGCTGGGATAGCTACTAAAGTTCAAAAAAATGACACGGATATATGAAACTTGAATTATGTCACTGATAAAACAGAACGAAAAAAAGATGAAAAAACACTTCTTTTAAATCCACAGAAACCTCACTGCTTCGCCGAATTGGCAAGATGTTGAACTAAAGTGTAACAAAAAGACTGTTACACACTGATGTTTAGCAGTTCAAAGTTAAGTAGGACTAAATCTGTTTATATCCCAGGCATATATATTCCTATAACTCTTCCAAATGATGCAAAGTAACTTGAACACAACTCACAACAGTCTGTGTGGGGACACCATAACAAGCTTAAAAAAGTACCTTAGAATGTTTGTAAAAGCTGATGAAATGTTGTAGAGCAAATGCCTGGTTGCTCAGGAAGTCCTGACTATCCGTTTAGCTTGTGGTAGAGAAAACCCAATCCAATACTTTGTAGTTAGAAAAACACAAGAAGCTTCCCTTTGCAAACTCAATAGTTCCAGACTTGCAGGAAGCAAATGAAGCACTAGAAGCACTAGCACAATTGCTATGTAAACAAACTCAGAAGTTCCAAACTCATGCACTGTTATACACTGATGTTTAGAAGTTCAAAAGTAAACTAGGCATAAATCTGTTTATATCCCAGGCATATACATTCCTGTAACTCTTCCAAATGATGCAAAGTAACTTGAACACAACTCACAACAGTCTGTGTGGGGAGACCACAACAACCATAAAAAAGTACCTTAGAATGTTTGTAAAAGCTGATGAAATGTTGTAGAGCAAATGCCTGGTTGCTCAGGAAGTCCTGACTATCCGTTTAGCTTGTGGTAGAGAAAACCCAATCCAATACTTTGTAGTTAGAAAAACACAAGAAGCTTCCCTTGGCAAACTCAATAGTTCCAGACTTGCAGGAAGCAAATGAAGCACTAGCACAATTGCTGTGTAAACAAACTCAGAAGTTCCAAACTCATAGGAAGCAAAAAGGCGCTGTAGACTGAAAATAAATCCTTTATTACAACGATAGCATTCCTTAAGCACTAGTTGAGCGCTTTCATCTGCACCATCGCAGACTTCATCAGAACTAGTGCAAAACATTTAATTAACTCATTTAAAAACAGTTTTGGCCAAAACTTTGTTACTCAATTTAAAGAAACAGTACTCCATTTGTAACATAACTAATATTGGACCTATATAAAAAACATATAAATCTTGGTGATTTATGTATATACATACCAAAAGTAAATACAAATGTATATATAATTATAAATATTGATTTTAAAAGTCACTAAAAATAATTATTCATATGAATTGTGATTGAAATACTAAAACATGAATTAAATTCACTATGTACTTACATTTCATCAAATATTGCAGCCATAAAAATATTATGTATCAAGAATTAAAATGGTTTTATACTTATAAAATCGTTAATACCTGGATTCCTAGTGGAATCAGTTAAAATCTGCCACTTGCTTTCTTTACAGGCCAGTCTTGTTTTCCAATCCCCTCCAAAAGGAATTTCCTTCACCTCATCTATTATCATAAAGGAGAATGTGTGTCCCTCACCATATTCCTTGATGTGTCTGTATAGGGCATTTTACTATCCATTTTCCTAATTTTATAATAATGCTCATAAATACGTTTCTTTAACTCTCTTTCTGTTTTGCCTATATAATAGGCTGGGCATTTTTTGCACAGAGCTAAATATACTATGTGCTTGGTGCTGCAATTTCCACCTATGCTCCTAATTTTACTGTGATTAATGTCATTCAAAACAATATCACTGTTGGTGTTTATATGTGTACATTGTTTGCATCTTCCGCACTTTCTGGTGAAAACCTTGTCTTTATTATTGTTTCTGCCTTTCCCTAACTTGGAATGTTCCAGTAATCCTTTTATGATGGGACCAGTTTTGTATACTATCTTGGGTTCCTCACCCAGTATATTTTTGTTGACATCTGATACTGTGATAATGTCCCAATATTTCTTTATAATGTCCTTAATCTTGGTGCTGTGAGGGGTATAGGTCAGAACACACACTCTACCCATATTTGCTTTCTGCAAGTTAGCGTTCATCTCTTTATCAAGACCTAGCAGTGGTTTGTATTTTATTCCCCATTGGGATTTGACAAATTCAATGGTGTCACTAATCATGTTGCTGGGATATCCTCTCCTTTCAAATAAATCTGCTAACAGAACCATTTCTCCTTCCATGAATTCTCTAGTTGATGACATTCTGGCACATCTAATGCACTGTCCCTTCATAATATTTTTGAAAATGTGTGGTGGATGTTCACTACCAAAAATAGATAATCATTAGAGAATGTGCTTTTTCTATGTATCTTGGATGTAAAACCTTCCTCATTGGAACCTATGAACACATCCAAATATGAAATACCTGAGTTATTTGTTTCATAGGTAAATTTCAAAAGTTGGTAGTTTCGTTGATGTATTCAATAAATTGTGGTATTGTCTCGTTGGGTCCCTTCCACAGAATGAATATATCGTCCAGAAATCTTACATAGAAGGTGATGTAGCTGGAGAATGCACAGTTGGTAATGAATTCATTCTCCCAATCAGACATAACCAAGTTTGCAAATATGGGGGCACAAGATGCGCCCATAGCAACTCCCTTGCTTTGTCTGAAAAATTCACCCTCGAAAGTAAGATAATTGTGATCCAACACTAGGCCCATCATATCCATGATTAGATTTATTTTATCCCAGGTCAATGTAGAAAACTTTCTAAGACTCCTGGCAAATCTCTCTAGTCCCTCGCCCTTAGGAATACATGAAAATAAGTCACATACATCAATGGTGATGAATGTACATTGTTCTGTCCATTTGTCAGGACTGAGTTTACTCAAGAAATCCCATGAGTCTTTGATGATGAATGGTACATGTGTATAAATATGTTTCATCCATCTATCGATCGTTACTCCTATGTTATATGTTTTGACTTTGAACCTGAGATGATGGGTCTGAAGGGTGGTTTGGTCAGAGACTTGTGAATTTTCGGTATTCCTATTATGCAAGCCATCACTGGATGATCAACTTTTAGAAACCTATATACTTCTACTGTGATGCGGTTATCAATAAAGTATTCTTCCAAAGCTATGTCAATTCTTCTAAAACCTTGGTTAATTTGATTGATTGAAACCTGTTGGTAATTCCCAGAATGGTATAAAATATGGTATATCTCAGTGATATAATCTTTTTGGGGATAAATAACTGCCCCTCCCCCCTTGTCGGGTTTCATTATTCTAACGTCTTTTTTATACATATATTCATTCAGTACCGCTCTTTCTTCTTTGGAGATGTTATCTTTTGTTAATTCCTGTTTTTTTCCGATATTCTCTTGTGATTTCATGGTTGAGTAGATACAGTTCTTTACATATCATTTGTTCAAATACATTCACTTGTGAATTGTACTGAGGTATAAATGTACTTTTTCTTTTTAATTCAGTGGGTATATATGTGGCCTCATCATCCTTTCCTTTTTCAAATAGTAGAGCCAGGTTAAGTCTGCGACTATATAATTTGATTTCTTTGATATGATCTACTAGATTGAATTTCTGTGTAGGGATGAATTTGGTTCCTTTGCATAAAAGGGAACATAATTCTTCATGAATAGGGACATCTGTGTAGTTGTACACGTTGAAGCCTTTATAGTGCGTGATACTAGGTTTTTCTTTTTCTAATTCTGATGTATCTACCTCCTGTATGTCTAATTTCACAGTTTCATCATGTCCATCATTTGAATTTTCATTGTTGATGTTGAGGGGAGATGGGACCACGTCAATCTCTCTAGATGGAACTAAAATGGCAGGAGGAGAGACAGTAAAACCTCCAACTGTCGTTCTAAACTGACAAACTCTGGATTTTACTTGTATTTTCTGCTGCTCTGATAATTTGTTTTTCCATAATTTTGATGGTGTCTTCCTCCCTGAAAATTTTCCTGTCTGTCCCCCTGTCTTCTACCTCTTACATGTGTATATCCTTCATCTAATCTTTCTTTCCTATCTTGTGGCCAAACATATACCTTACAAGTTCTATATAGCTCCATATCACGCTCTAATTTTTTGTTTTTCCTTCGGAAAATATTTTCCGCTGTGGTTTCTGCCATTTGGAATTGTTTGTGGTATAAATCATACCACTGTTCAAATGCAGGGTTACGCAAAATAAATTCATTAACATGCTCTACTTCATCAATGAGTACATTCAACTTATCCTCGTAACACTTCAATAACAAATTCATATAACAAATGCCAAAATCATCAAACAAACTGTTGAAAGCTGAAATTGTACTCTCATTGTATTCTAGGCCCATAGGTAGTTTGAAAAACCTAATCCCTTTGGGAACTACCTTCGAATTAATGCATTGCTTCAAATAAGCTTTATCAACTTTAATATTCTGTATTTGTATTAAAATGTTTCCCATTTTGTATATACTACTTTTGATGGATTCATTTTGATCATCATCCCCATATTTTTTGTTAATAACATTATCATGATGTTGAAACATTTCATTAGAGTGTGATGGATCAAAAGCATAATCATTTTTGAGAAACTTATTAAACGTGGAATAATTATTATCAACATGTTTTCCTTGTGTAACTCTCTTGTTTCTTACAGTATTTTCATTGTGTAACAAGTTAGAATTACTAGGTATAGTACATTGAGTTTTAGTATTTGGCATGCATGCCATAGCAGAATAGGTTTTTTTGGGGGGTGCATGTTTCGGCTTGGCCCCTCTATAGTCCATTTCAGCTCTACTGTGAAAAAAGCTGAAATCGAAGGTAAAGTCCTTTTCAGGTATCGATAGGTCATCAACACCCCTTGGGTTCATATCTATATTGCCCGTTCTGTGTGATAACCCTGTTTGATTTAAACACCCCTGTCCATTGGGTATTTCAACATTGGTATCCACTGTCAATATCAAGCCATTCTCGCTGTTATCCTGAATGGGTATGTCCTTGTGGGAAGATGTTCGTTCATGCTTACCGTTAATATGTGTAGATTTAACAATCGAAGTGACTAATTCCGTGAGCTTGCTGACATCTTGGTGTAATCTGGCTACTTCAGCCCTTAAAAGTAGAATTTCTTCACCATCCAATACAGCCGACGCCCCAACCACTGCTTCCGCCATCACTGTAAGGCAACTAATAAGGTTGTGCAAGAACAAACAACTGATAAAATATAATCAGATCCTGCAGATAGACTAGTGGTGGACCGTAGCTGGGATAGCTACTAAAGTTCAAAAAATGACACGGATATATGAAACTTGAATTATGTCACTGATAAAACAGAACGAAAAAAAGATGAAAAACACTTCTTTTAAATCCACAGAAACCTCACTGCTTCGCCGAATTGGCAAGATGTTGAACTAAAGTGTAACAAAAGACTGTTACACACTGATGTTTAGCAGTTCAAAGTTAAGTAGGACTAAATCTGTTTATATCCCAGGCATATATATTCCTATAACTCTTCCAAATGATGCAAAGTAACTTGAACACAACTCACAACAGTCTGTGTGGGGACACCATAACAAGCTTAAAAAAGTACCTTAGAATGTTTGTAAAAGCTGATGAAATGTTGTAGAGCAAATGCCTGGTTGCTCAGGAAGTCCTGACTATCCGTTTAGCTTGTGGTAGAGAAAACCCAATCCAATACTTTGTAGTTAGAAAAACACAAGAAGCTTCCCTTTGCAAACTCAATAGTTCCAAACTTGCAGGAAGCAAATGAAGCACTAGAAGCACTAGCACAATTGCTATGTAAACAAACTCAGAAGTTCCAAACTCATGCACTGTTATACACTGATGTTTAGAAGTTCAAAAGTAAAGTAGGACTAAATCTGTTTATATCCCAGGCATATACATTCCTGTAACTCTTCCAAATGATGCAAAGTAACTTGAACACAACTCACAACAGTCTGTGTGGGAGACCACAACAACCATAAAAAGTACCTTAGAATGTTTGTAAAAGCTGATGAAATGTTGTAGAGCAAATGCCTGGTTGCTCAGGAAGTCCTGACTATCCGTTTAGCTTGTGGTAGAGAAAACCCAATCCGATACTTTGTAGTTAGAAAAACACAAGAATCTTCCCTTGGCAAACTCAATAGTTCCAGACTTGCAGGAAGCAAATGAAGCACTAGCACAATTGCTGTGTAAACAAACTCAGAAGTTCCAAACTCATAGGAAGCAAAAAAGGCGCTGTAGACTGAAAATAAATCCTTTATTACAACGATAGCATTCCTTAAGCACTAGTTGAGCGCTTTCATCTGCACCATCGCAGACTTCATCAGAACTAGTGCAAAACATTTAATTAACTCATTTAAAAACAGTTTTGGCGCCAAAACTTTGTTACTCAATTTAAAGAAACAGTACTCCATTTGTAACATAACTAATATTGGACCTATATAAAAAACATATAAATCTTGGTGATTTATGTATATACATACCAAAAGTAAATACAAATGTATATATAATTATAAATATTGATTTTAAAAGTCACTAAAAATAATTATTCATATGAATTGTGATTGAAATACTAAAACATGAATTAAATTCACTATGTACTTACATATCATCAAATATTGCAGCCATAAAAGAGATGAACGCTAACTTGCAGAAAGCAAATATGGGTAGAGTGTGTGTTCTGACCTATACCCCTCACAGCACCAAGATTAAGGACATTATAAAGAAATATTGGGACATTATCACAGTATCAGATGTCAACAAAAATATACTGGGTGAGGAACCCAAGATAGTATACAAAACTGGTCCCAACATAAAAAGATTACTGGAACATTCCAAGTTAGGGAAAGGCAGAAACAATAATAAAGACAAGGTTTTCACCAGAAAGTGCGGAAGATGCAAACAATGTACACATATAAACACCAACAGTGATATTGTTTTGAATGACATTAATCACAGTAAAATTAGGAGCATAGGTGGAAATTGCAGCACCAAGCACATAGTATATTTAGCTCTGTGCAAAAAATGTCCAGCCTATTATATAGGCAAAACAGAAAGAGAGTTAAAGAAACGTATTTATGAGCATTATTATAAAATTAGGAAACTGGATAGTAAAAATGCCCTATACAGACACATCAAGGAATATGGTGAGGGACACACATTCTCCTTTATGATAATAGATGAGGTGAAGGAAATTCCTTTTGGAGGGGATTGGAAAACAAGACTGGCCTGTAAAGAAAGCAAGTGGCAGATTTTAACTGATTCCACTAGGAATCCAGGTATTAACGATTTTATAAGTATAAAACCATTTTTAATTCTTGATACATAATATTTTTATGGCTGCAATATTTGATGAAATGTAAGTACATAGTGAATTTAATTCATGTTTTAGTATTTCAATCACAATTCATATGAATAATTATTTTTAGTGACTTTTAAAATCAATATTTATAATTATATATACATTTGTATTTACTTTTGGTATGTATATACATAAATCACCAAGATTTATATGTTTTTTATATAGGTCCAATATTAGTTATGTTACAAATGGAGTACTGTTTCTTTAAATTGAGTAACAAAGTTTTGGCGCCAAAAACTGTTTTTAAATGAGTTAATTAAATGTTTTGCACTAGTTCTGATGAAGTCTGCGATGGTGCAGATGAAAGCGCTCAACTAGTGCTTAAGGAATGCTATCGTTGTAATAAAGGATTTATTTTCAGTCTACAGCGCCTTTTTGCTTCCTATGAGTTTGGAACTTCTGAGTTTGTTTACACAGCAATTGTGCTAGTGCTTCATTTGCTTCCTGCAAGTCTGGAACTATTGAGTTTGCCAAGGGAAGCTTCTTGTGTTTTTCTAACTACAAAGTATTGGATTGGGTTTTCTCTACCACAAGCTAAACGGATAGTCAGGACTTCCTGAGCAACCAGGCATTTGCTCTACAACATTTCATCAGCTTTTACAAACATTCTAAGGTACTTTTTATGGTTGTTGTGGTCTCCCACACAGACTGTTGTGAGTTGTGTTCAAGTTACTTTGCATCATTTGGAAGAGTTACAGGAATGTATATGCCTGGGATATAAACAGATTTAGTCCTACTTTACTTTTGAACTTCTAAACATCAGTGTATAACAGTGCATGAGTTTGGAACTTCTGAGTTTGTTTACATAGCAATTGTGCTAGTGCTTCTAGTGCTTCATTTGCTTCCTGCAAGTTTGGAACTATTGAGTTTGCAAAGGGAAGCTTCTTGTCTTTTTCTAACTACAAAGTATTGGATTGGGTTTTCTCTACCACAAGCTAAACGGATAGTCAGGACTTCCTGAGCAACCAGGCATTTGCTCTACAACATTTCATCAGCTTTTACAAACATTCTAAGGTACTTTTTTAAGCTTGTTATGGTGTCCCCACACAGACTGTTGTGAGTTTCTGTGGATTTAAAAGAAGTGTCTTTTCATCTTTTTTTCGTTCTGTTTTATCAGTGACATAATTCAAGTTTCATATATCCGTGTCATTTTTTTGAACTTTAGTAGCTATCCCAGCTACGGTCCACCACTAGTCTATCTGCAGGATCTGATTATATTTTCTTTAAATAATGTAAAAACAGTTGTTAAAGGCATTTCTAACTAAAGCCATTAATGCTCTTGTCCCATTTTTAACCTGCCTACTTCCATCACTTTTATCTTCTGTTTATGTCCGTGAAATTTTTGAGAAGATCTATAATTTATCCAGTCCATAAGAGAAGTACTTTCAATGCCATAGAGAATTAGTGACCTGTAAGTTTGATTAGTCTTATACAAAAGGCCTTTCCAGGAGTTATCCTTGTGACTTTTCACATAACATTTAAATAGCCAATTGATGTTGGTCAGCACAGCTTTATGTCAATCCACTCTTGTTTAAGTAATCTTTTGGAAGTCTATTTGTCCAGAGCCTTTGACTTATTCCCTCATGACAAAATTATTCAGCTTACAGATGTTTTGAATGTTAATATAATTGTCATTAATTGGACTCAGCAATGGCTACAAAACTGATGGTGTAGGCTTAGAGTTACGGTTAGGGAAAACTCTCAGATGTAAGGCCTGCTAATGGGTGTCTACCCCTGCAATCACTTCTATGACAACTCCTCCTCAGTAATTGGCATCCTCCTTTCCATCTAGTGAGGAGGTATGCTGAGGATTCTAATATGGGATCCAGTGTAAATAATTTACAAGCACAAAAACTGCTACAAAAAGTATATAGATCTTTACTGCTGATACATTTGTCAGTCAGTTTTCAGTAGATCCTCCTGATTTGGACTAGTAGATTGCACAGGTACCTTACAGCACTTCCCCCACACAAACACTCACATACATACATACACACACATTGTGTACTGCACATATCACAGCTATTAGGCAAGTGTGACTAATTAGAGCAGAGGTTGTATACAGTGCTCTAATCAGCCTCCTCTGTCTGAAAGCAGATAAACAGTCATATATCCTGTACAGACACACACCATTCGCACATACACAAGCATAAACACACACACACACACACACACACACACACACACACACACACACACACTCATGTGCATACACACACATGTGTGTGTATATATATATATATATATATATATATATATATATATATATACACACACACACACATGCGCACACACACACACACACACACACACACACACACACACACACACACACACACACACACACACAGAATGCATACACACACACACAAATGCACACCCACTTGCACATACACAACAGATCCACACACGCACACATTCCAGTAAATGGGCATACACTCGCACAGCCTGGCACACAGTCGCTCTTCAGTGTACTTCTTACCTTGGTCAGCAGTCAAAGCAATGTGGTTCTGCACTACTTCACCCTACACAGACATTCCCAGTGAAAGTACATACATGTACACAGCTAAAATGCCACATGCACTTTCATATGTTATGCAATGCGTTGCATACAAATTACCTAATATGCACATCTGTGAATCAATTAACTAGGAAATTTTCCCTGCAGGACAGTGCACCAGGATTCTAATGCAGTCCATTAACATATTCCACTTGCTCTCTCCTCACTACCACATTTATAAACAGTACAAAGCTGTTCAGTTGATCAGGAATGTGTGACTGATAATGGGGCTTTCGCTGATTTGGGACAGTCTTGCCTTCTACATAAGACAACATGTACATCTTTGTGTACTAAGCAACAATGAATGCAGGGAAATATTTCTGCAACATACTTGTTAAGTATACTAATTAGCTTGTTGCAGCACCACAGAGAAAGAGAAAGATCACCTACATCTCCACTCCTATCTGAATCTTGGCATAGAAAATGATCTCCATCTATGCTTCACCAAACATAAAATGAATGAATTGTGTATCGATGCAACAGCTAAACTGTCAAAACGTACTTAAATGATGAAACATATAACATAATGTCACATTTATTTTACAAATCAATTAAAAAAACTACAGACACTAAAATTGCCATTTGATGTATCTGCTTATGCAAAATTAAGAGTAATATAACTGTCATCAATGAAACTACATAATGTATAGGTAAATATTTATTATTATTATTATAATTGTTATCATTATCATTATTATTATTTTGTTCTGATGCCAGGTGTGCTAGATGGTCCTGGCATATACTCTTGTCACTTACCTTACAAGACACACTATCCCTTTGGTATCTTTTAAGGACTCCGGATCATTGTGGAACTTCTTATTTCCCAGGCATCAATGTCTGCCACAAGCTGTACAGTGTAGGGGTGTGACCACGTAAGTGTGTGTACTGGTGCAATTTGAAGGTAAAGGAACATTCTTCCCCCAAAATAGCTCTCTTTACAGATATGACCCAACATTTGTACAGAACCATCATTGAAGCACAGGCTAGTACTGCCACAGACTTTACAGCATGGATACAGATAATGCAGGGTGTACAAGATGACCTCTGGGAGTTTATACCCACTAGTTGTGACATTGTTTGAAAGAATCAGTCACATACTGGCAAAAGGAACCTCCTTCTAGGCTCATATACCACATGGCAGGCAGATGATTCACCCCTGCATCCATGAATGGTAGCCATTATGTATGCAGACAGCCATGGTCACTGTCATGCAGCACCAGCACTTCCACAGCAACAGTGGGTATGAAGGTGCCTACAGGCAGAAACGGGCATCCTCATTTCCTCATCAGAGTCATGGCAGTCATGGCAATGGGATGCCAGGTAACAATTGACTCTTAATGTCATACAGTACATCTACATTGAGCCAGGGCCATGACACTACCTTTGAATCTCCTGAAGGAGGCAGTTTTAATGGGTCAGGAAAAACACAGGATGGCTAGCAATCTGCCATGCATGCCTTGGACCTGTCTGCAGTTATGGTTTAAGTACATGCACACACACACACACACACACACACACACACACACACACACACACACACTCACACACACCACTACAGCTTTAGTGTCTCTGAACCACTGGCAGTAGCCCATCAAGAAATCTTCCTCAGTAATCCTTTCCAGCCATATATCTTACACACACTGCATGAATAAATCATTAATTTCTACATTATTCACACATTTTCTTGATGAATAGTTTGCACACTTGTACTCTGTTCCTTCTGTGCAATTAATGATAGGTATGCCATTCCCTCTTTATTTTGTTACGTTGGTTGCCTATGTCTGATGCACAATATGGCCAGCTTATGCATAAGTACTGTAGTCTATATGCTGCACTAATGCATCAGTGTGTAGGCTGCTGGCCTTTTGCCAGTGCCATGGCACACACTGCCCACATCTATCTAGCATGTTCCTCACTTGCAGTTGCTTCCACCCCTGACTCCTCTCTGGCTCATAATCCATTGCCTGCTGGGAATGCGAGGTAGACGTCATACAGTTGACCTCCCTGCTGCAACTGTCTCTTAACTGTCATATTGAGTAGCACTGCACACACACACACACACACACACACACACACACACACACACACACACACACTTTGAAAGGATTTTAGCACATTTGCCAGGATCATACCACTGGGCACCATCAGATATATCCTAGAAGTGAAAACATGTCTTCAGCAGCCCAATGACATGCCCAGTGATGAGCCTGGATTGTGATAGGGCACAACTGTTTCCATGGTCTTTCACACTCTGGATTTCTAATGGGTTTCATCCACCAAGGCTGCAGGGTATATCTAGCATTGACAATGGGATTGCTCAGATGACTTCACCACTCAGAAACACTGGTAAAGATCACAAGTATCAAGACAGAAACCCTCGCAAGTATGGCAGATGCAGACAGACAAAAATGTACAAGATCAAAACAAAAAAGCCAGCACCAAATGTTGTTGCAGAATCAGTTTAATTTCAAAATAGCATCAAAGGTTACATATGTGCCATATGTGGTAGTCATCATAACTGTCTAGGTCTCCAGTAGACACACTGTAGATGATATCTTGTACATTACAGACCACCTAGTAATTAATAGAGTGATGTCCTTTATTGTTCATATAACTTCTTCCAAGGTCACCAGGTGGGGAGTTTATTTCAATGTAGGTGCAGTTTATGGCACCCAGCACCTCAGGGGAATGTGCTATATCATAGACGTCTTGCAAGGCATTGATGAGCCACACTGTACTACTTGGAGACCACATATGCAACCCCTGCACATGCTGCAGCACGGCATCAAGAAACCTGTTGAATATTCTTAATTCATATGTCTGAGGTACCCCACTGAGTTCCCTGCTTGTTGCAGAAAGATCCCTGTAGCTAGTATATATAAAGCTTTGTATCCACAAGGATAGGTAATCCATGTCTCACATTGGCCTGCAGATAAGGTTGGTATGTGTCTACCAGCTCATGCATGGTGTCTTTATCGACAAAGTGCCACTGTCATGGAGTGTATGAAATGTTAAGCATGGCATGATGACACCTCACCTCTGGGGGGATGACAACTTTCATCACTGTGGTTCACTGAGGCAATTATAGCCTGTTGCATGTACAAGTTCACTAATATTGTGGTAACCACTTGCATTTTTCCATGATTCCCCTGGATGAACTTGAGTATTTGGCTGTGGTCATTACCACTAGTGTTAGATCTTGACATGTTTCTGAATCCCTTTGCCATATTGTTTTACCCCATATACATATACAAAGCCACTAATTTTAACACTATTGCTCATTAACATCTGGTTATATATCCATTAGCATATACTAGAAGCAGGTCTGCTGCTCGGCCTCTAGCACTGAGTATGTCTTTGAATCACATACACACCCAGAGCATGGAACTCATCATGCATAATAGCTTACCACAATACAATTAATAAGGGACTGTTATGGCATTTTCAAATATCATCAGATAAGAGATGCATATCATTAAGCAATATGTTTTTTTTGTGAAAGAAATCATTGTAAAATTGGGTTGCTTGTAACTGTATGTACACGGCCTATTACCCAAAATAACATTAATACATGGAACATTATATAGCCTATGCCAGTTTTTAAATAAAGTAAGTTTAACCTGTGCACTGCTAGTCAGATAGTGAGCAATAAATGAAGCCATCTATAGAATTTGTTTTGTTTTATAATTAAAAGGAAATACTAAAGCTGATTTTTCCACTTTCTTTTCTATCTTGAAAACAAGTTGCTGCTCTGATTTTTCGGTTTAAAATATCATGCATATTCATTGTTCAGGAGCTATTATCTATAGCCTTGTTAACTAATCCATTCCAGAGACATAACAACTGAAAAATTCCTTATAACAAAAACAAATTGACTCCTTGGGATGTTAGTCATTAGATTATTAAGCTAGCAGAGCATATACTGTGTATGTTGACTAATAAGGTTAAGTTAAGATCTATAACCTTGAGTTATGACAACTTTGTTCAGGAATCATCCTGTATTTAGCCTTGCTGTGTTGAATAACTATTCAGCTAAAAATCCTAAACCCAGTCCTGCACAGAATCTTATGTACAAATGATGGTAAGTTGGGGTGAACTCTGGGAGTATGGAGATATGGTCAATGGGTCTGTCTGTGCTTGGATGCTTTTAAGTGAACTTTTAATATTAAGTTTATTTGCTTTAGTTTGCACAGAGTAAAACAGGCACATTAGGTATTGGTTTTTCATTGAGTTTTACTGTTACTCGTTCACGGTTCTATCAATTTTCTATCAGGGCTGACAAGTAAAAAAAAAACTTCAGCCTTGTGCAAAACGAGTCAGGTCAAGGGTGAATAAGATACTACCATTCTGCATTGAGGAAAAGGGCACAAAGGCATAGTAAGATGTCAGGTCTGAATATTCTGCTAACATTAACTCCAATTCCAGCTCTAGACAGGTGACAAGTGGAGTACCTCAGGGTTCAGTCCTGGGACCACTCTTGTTTGGCATCTACTTCTCTGAAGTACAAGCCAACACTAAGGGACTCTGGCTAACAAAGTTCGCAGATGACTGCAAACTGTGAGCCATTACTGAATCCCCAAATGATGTGGATATTCTACAAAAGGGCCTTACAGAAACAGATGCTTGGTGCCAGAGCCATGGGCTCAAACTCAATGCCAAGAAATGTATAGTTATCCCCTTTGGGAAAAAACATGTACCCATGAATTACCACATAGGTGGCAGTACACTAAACACTGAACGTGTGATAAGAGACTTAGGGACCCAGGTGGACAATGGTCTCACCTTTGATAACTACATCACCACAACAGTCAGGAAATCCTTCTATGTGGCACACATCATCACTAAGGGCTTTTCATCCAGAAAAAAGGAGGTCATTGTCGTACTGTATTCATCCCTCATTAGACCCATTATAGAATACAACACCCAGTTTGGTATGTACCTTTCAAGACATCTGCAACAACTGGAAAGGCTGCAGAAATACCTCACTAAAAGAATCACAGGCCTAAAGCAGATGCCCTATGCTGACCATCTAAAAAAACTCCAGTACTCTGTCACATATCATCTACTCAGAGGCGATCTCTGCTTAACATAGAAGGCCATGTCAAACCCACAACTGTTGGACATGCTACACTTAAAGAAATCCCAATCCCTCAGAGCCACATGCTCCATGGATCTAAACCTTGTCATCACAATAAACAAAACACGCTGGTGGGAAAGGTTCCTGACCCAGAGACTCCCCAGACTCTGGAATAGACTGCCCATACATGTCAAGCAGAGCGTCCCTTTGGCCCTCTTCAAAATGAACCTTGAGGATTGGATGGGAGACAGGAAATTCTCCCCGTGGATCATGTCAGTTGCCCTGCTAGACAGGGGTCCAGGGAAGTAAATATTGCAGGAAGAAATAGTCAGGGAATTGTTATGGCTAGGCTTGTATAGGCCCTAGGGCCAATAGCCTAGTACCACCCTATGAACCTATGAAGTATTCTTCTATATCATAATTTTTATACATAAAACCATCATTTAACCATTCATTCAAAATTTTTAAAAATATTTTTTCCAATCTCTTAAATTTTTATGCATTTCATACTCTATTCCATCTGTTCCTGCAGCCAAGTATGAATTGCCTTGTTATAATACTTTATGCAGCTCATTTAAAGAAATTTCTTCTCTCAACTTTTATTCTCTTTTTCTGTTAAGTTTTTTACTTTCTATGTTTTTTCACTGCATCCTTTTTAAAACGTTTCTTGTACATATTGCACATATTGTACTATGCTATTCATAATCTTTTCCTAAGTTCTTTCTATTTCTTCTTTTACATTTTTATTTCTCTCATTACACTACCGTCTTTCTTTGCTAAACTGCTTAAGTAACTCAAAATTTCTTCTCTTTTTCCTTGTAAAAATATCTAGCTTATATAACAATGTTAAGTACTTTTTCTTGATTTCTTTCATATATTTCTTTTTTTCTGTGAAAGTACTTTTTACCATTATGTTCTAAATCTTCCAATGCATCATTATATGTTCTTCTATATTTTTTCTTTCTCTATATTTCTCACATCATATTACCAATGTTAAAAAAAACATTGTTTTATATTTTTCTTAAATTGCATGCACCATTCAGACCAATTTTATATTAAATGTTTTGATAGCAATTTGGTCTGTCCATAACTGTATTACTAATCTCTTTCCTTCTTCATTCCATGGTTTCTCCTTTATTTTTTTATTCCTTTGCCTGTTTTATGTATTCTTCATTTTCCTTTATTTCCAGACATATTGCAAGATGATCAGAAAATCCTGTTTCAACTACCTCCCCTTCTCTTATAACTAAACCTACTGTTACTATAAAATAATCTAGTTCAGTTCTATGCATACCTCTTTTGTAAGTCCATGAATTTTTGATCCAAACTTTTAACTTACTATATCGTTTAACTTCTAACATTTTTCTTATATCATTTCCATTTTTTTACGCTTGCCTTGTAAATTAAATAAATTAAAGTCTCCTGTTATTATAATATTCATACTTATCACTAGATAGTCTAAAATCTGATAAAATAAGCTTTCCCATTATTTAGAATTAGCATAAGCATATAATGTTATAATTCTATAAATTTGTTCTTCCCATTTTAAATCTACAGTGGTTACTCTTCCCAGTTTTGCTAAAGTTATATCTAATATCTTTACTAGAATCGTACAGAATACGGCTATTCCAGAACATCGCTCATTTCCCAAATTCCAGATTATCTTTCCTTCCCATAGTTTATCTGTTTGTAATCTTTCTTCATTTGTTAAAAAGCTTGTGTCTTTTAATATAATTAAACACACCACATGTACTACATTACTCCAAAAATCTATTCTTCTTACTTTATTCTTAATACTATTCACATTTACAGAAAGCACTCTAAAATGTTCATTTTCCCTTAAATTAATGGTTTCATAAGTTCATTCTAATCAGTTGGCTAGCTTTTTTAATAAGCCACTCTAAGCCTAGCTAATTTCCTTCCCCAAGGTGAGAATCAAACACTGTGTCATGTGCTTCTGAGTCAAACACCGTAACTATTATAGCAAGCCCCAGTCATTGGCTGCATATATTCTTTTTCATCCATTTCCTTTCCTTCTCTTTTGCATTTATCCCTTTAAATTTTCTTTTCCTGTCTTTTACCCTTTTAACGATATAATTTTTTTCCATTCTACTATCTCCTAATGTATGCCTTCTTCATTGCTTATTTCAGAACCTTTAACACAGGAGCTAAAGCTCAAAACTTTAACCTCTGTACCAGCTGGCAAAACAAACTTAATAGTGTCCAAACAGGGACTTGTGCACTGGACCCATAGATTAAAAGGCTGATACACTACAGACTGAGCTATCCAGACTTCTAAAATTTCAAGCTGCCCTATGTAAGAATCAAACTCAAGACCTTCAGACTGAGACTGACAAATTACCTACCTTACTAACAAGGCTTCATATAATTTACACAATAAGAAAATGTGTTACTTCTTAATTTGCTAATTTATTTCATATTTTATGTCATGCTTAAGGATACCACAATCAGAACTCTAAACTGTCCCTTTTTTAAAGGATTGTTCCTATTTTACAGCCTGATTTACTCCTACATAGTCATTTACAGCTTGTAAGGGTGTAGTATATATTCATTCTGTACAATAAGAAAGAACTCGCCTTTCTGGCTGTATATTATGATTTTAATGTAATTTTTAATTAAAGAAATAGTGACCAACTAGACCAACATAACCATTATGATCATTTTCTGCATTTGTACTACCATAGCCACAGAATAACGACATATAGCTCAAAGTGAATCTGAGAAAAATACAAAAATAATTAGGGACAGGTTTAAAACATCAGTACTACTAACATGACACATTGACAGAATAACAGAATGTGAATTAGTATACATTTAATTATCTAACACAAGTCTGTAACTAACTATTGTTATTTATTAAGTGTAACTCACCACCTTTTCTTCAAAAGTCACTAGTTTTATGAGAAGAGGGACAGAACTAAAATGAGAGTCAAATGAAGGGTAGTCCCTGAAAATTGGGGACAAGTGAGATGTATGCAATTACATGCTGCTAAATACATCTTTCATACCTGTCAACGCAGCTCCATCCTGTCTACTTAACCACCTGCCCCCCCCACACACACACACACACAGAAAAAAAGTCCTGGCTGGACCCAACACTACACAAAACAAATGGACAAAAACAACTACATAAAAAGTTTCTTTCAATGAGCATTTCTTTTATAACTGAAGTAACTGAGACATCACCATTAGACTCTGTAATCCCGTTCCCAACCTGGCGCTTGGTTAAAATACTTTTTCTGCCATTCTTCCTGCCTATGAGTTGTTTTAAAATGTAATATTGGTACATTATATACAGGCTGTGGAATCAATAACTATTACTAGGATTATGAGCAAAGCCAACAAAAATTTATAGTAACATTTTAAGCTAAAATGTACAGAAACTGTAACTGTGCAAATACATTTTAAAAGCTATATGAATACATTTTAAAAGCTATATCCCTTGCATTATACATTCAGTGTTACCACATTTATTCACAAAAGCTCATTTGCAAAAAAAGCTCTGTGTACTTTTCCGTGATGGTGGCAACATTTCAAAACTATGTCTACATGTGAAATGCATTTGTTTTCTTACAAGTACACCCCCTACTCCCTCTATAAAATTGTTTTTATAAACACTAGTAGAAGGCAAGGACAGAAGTACATGCACTGACAATATTTCTGTCTCCAAAATATACCTGTTTACTGCTCAATACCCGATGAATCTGTGCATCTTCGGGCAATGCAGCAATTGCCTCATGTACACAGACAACCCTCTCCTCCTACCATCCAGCACTATGACTTGTGAGAGATGCACTTATATAGCCAAACTGGAAGCAAAGCTCTCTTCACCGAAGACTGGACCAGACAGTCAAGAGGAGAAGATAAACACTTGCACCACACTACACTCATCACATAGTCCCTCAAAACCTACACCACCAAAACACACACACAGAAGCACAAAACACATGCCTACATTCATGGAGGCTCTCAATAAAAATCTGACCAAACAACCGGGACCTCCAAAGCAGAAATGCAAGCAACCGCCACCCCCCAACACAACACAAATGACACATAGCCCACATACTCAGTGTGCCACTCAACTACAGCCCATAAGTCATAACGTACCCAACACTCTAGTCATAGGTGACTCTATAGTCAGGCACATTGATGTTCCACTCACCAGGCTAAACAAAGAGAAAGTTACTGCCAGCTGCCTGTCAGGTGCCATAATCTGCCACATAACACATGCTCTCAGATCACTCCACAACAAGTACAACTATGACTCTGTCATTGTCCATGTTGGTGTGAATGACCTGAGACATACCTCCCTGGACTACATGAAAAGAGACATGGAGGAGCTTTCTGATCTTGTAGCCCAGGCAGGTATGACCCTAGCCCTGAGTAGCATAGTGCCATCACCCAGAATGATACCACAGTACAAGGACAAAATTATTGACTTCAACAATTGTCTAAGCTTCTAGTGTCATTCTAAGGGAATCCAGTATCTGTCTGCCTAGAATGACATGATCGACAGACCACGATGCTTTGCCAGAGATGGCCTGCACCTGTCGCCCTTGTGATTCTGTATACTGGCTAAGGCTATTGCCACCCCTATAGTGCCTTTTTTTAGGCAAGGTTCAAATGAAAAATTCACCACTGTAACAGGTACAAGCAAGGAAAATCTGAGGGCAATGCTACTCAATGCTAGAAGTCTAAACCTCAAAATGCACTCACTCAAGGTACTCCATCGACATCTGTGCAGTGACAGAGACCTGGTTCAAAGCTCCAAAGAACACCCCTGCATTACCAGGCTATAATCCATACCACACCTTTCGGCCACCTAACTCAGACTGAAACACTAAAGGTGCAGGTGTGTCCATATTCATTAAGGATATCCACAACTCCAAGCTAGTTGCTCAGCATAATGCATCTGAGATTACCCAAATTCAACTAACTCTGGGCAGGACCGCAATCTAGAATATAGCTTGCTACAGACCCCTCACCATGCCCCAGGATTCCCACTACTCTTTTCTTTTTTTTCCTCAAATATTTTTTTATTTTCAAATAAAATAACATTTACATAATATTTTTAAATATCATTTTAAACAACTATATACAATATTTACAATAGCCTGACTTTCAATTATATACACTGTATGCTATTAAATATAGAATTAAAAGATCAGTTATCAGAGATACAATATTGATTATTGCAGAGTGTCCAACAAAGATATAACTTTCTTCCAAGGTTATTTACAAATGGCCTGGGATAAATTTATAGTTCTTTGATTTTTATTTCCATCGATGCAGTTGTCTTCAGTAAGGTGTAGAATTCTTCCAAAATCGGGGGTGTATTTGAATTTCACCTTCTGGTTATGCATTTCCTAGATATAGCAATTATTGTCCATAACAAATACATATTTGTCTTATTCAGGTAGGGACCTTCATTGACATTTAGTATAATCAATACTTTAGTTAAGGTAAAGGATTCATTAAATAAAGCTTGTAAAAAATGATTGATTCAATTCCAATTTGATTTAATTTTATTACGTTCATAAAAAATATGAATCCAGTCTGCTTTATCTGACTTTTCACACCTCCAGTAAAAACCATTTGTAGTAGTACTGATCTTTTTTATTCTCTCTGGGGTTAAAAATGCTCTTTGTAAGTATTTCCAGTTAAATATTTTCCAGTACTGTGTGCTAGAGGTGTGATTAACTGATAGCAAGATGTTAGTTTTAATTCTTCTGTTAACTGCAATGACTGACCTTTTGTTAAGAACTGCCAGTATGATGGTTTGGGAATTGTTTTATATGTTATTAACTCTTTATATAGATTTGAAATGGATTTATTTCTTTTCATAACTATTATATATACATTCATACATAAAACTTATTAGATTTGGAATGTCTCTAAATGAGGAATTATTAATTAATCTGCATAAATCTTGAGTGTACATTAGAATGCTTTGTAAGTATTGAAGAAGGGTTTCACCGGAAAGCTTTGCTGTGATATATTAAATTGTTTTCTGCCTACGTTTGTTTGTTTCTTTGGTATTCCTGCATTCCAGTCTTGTTTTGCTTTGTAAGGTTAACCAGTCTTGTGTTGGAATATTGTAAGCAGTTTTTATCATATGTATATCTAAAACATTTAATTTATTTACCCATTGAAACCAGCATAAGAATCCATTTTGTTCTCAGGAGGTTATTGTTTCCCTATATATTTTGTGAGGAAAGTTCTTAGTGATGGTAAATGGGGTTAAAAGGTCAAACCAAAGTTTTAGATCTATGTTTGCATTGATAAGTTTCCTAAAGGAATTGATGTAATGATTAATCAGTGTTGTTTTAGAAGGTTTTGTTATATTATATTGTATACTTATGCATAGTATGTTCCAGGGTTTGTTTGATTTGTCTACTATTAAAATTTCTTTTAACAGATTAAATTCATTTGTTAATATAGCCGTTGTTAATTCTTTCCAGTTGGCAAAATAATTTGGGTTTATTCAGTCTATTGTAGTTTTAAGCACATATGCTTTTATATATGTTTCTATTTCTGGGAAGTTCAATCCTCCTTGTTTCCAGTGTCTAATATGATGATCTAGAGCTACTCTATTCTTTTTGGGATACCATAAACGTTTTATGAAACATGAGTTTATTTCTTTAAGAATGCATCTTTCAGGAATTAACTGTATTGCTAATGCTACATATAGTATTTTGGCAATATGACAATTTTTATTAATTGCAATCTGCCTTCAAAAGTTAATATAATTTTGCTACACTTTTCTATATATATTGTTTCAATAATTTTTTTTTATAATTTATTAATATTGTTTTGTTTATATTTTTGCATAACACTATTCCTAAATAACATGTGCTGTGCTGCTGTGATTTAGATTGCTGTGGATTGTTTTTGTGCTTGTTCATTAAAGCAGTTGTCCATTTTGCTGAGCTCCATGTGTGCCTTACTTTAGGTTTACTAGTTTTTATCTTGGGCACTCAGACCACTAGTTTGGACTATTCCTAAATAATTTAGCAAGTTCTTGTTTTCCTATGATGGATTTATCTGTAACTTGTAGTTCTTTTTTCTTATTTAAAATAGAAATTTTGATTTTGATCTATTAAAGTGTAGACCTGAAATATTATAAAATGTCTCCATTACTTCTTTTAGCTCTCCTAATGACTCTCTGGAATTTGATAGGGTTAATAAAATATCATCAGCAAAAAGCATTATTTGAGATATGTACTGGTCATAGACTTCTATTCCTTTTATTCTTGGATTATTGTGTATTATTTCTGCAAGTATTTCTATAGCCAAAGCAAATAAAATAGGAGAAAGGGGGCATCCTTGTTTAGTACCTTTCATTATATGGATAGATTCTGAGGTGAAAGGACCTAATTTAATGCAGGCTAAGTTATTAATATATATGTTTTTAGTAATAAGACGAAGGGAGGAGGAAATTCAAATAATGCTAAAGTTTTAAATAGATATTCCCAGTTGAGGGAATCAAAGGGTTTTTCTATGCCTAATCCGATTATAAGCGTTTCTCTATCTTCTTTATTCACATAAACTATGAGAGTAAGTATCCTTTTAATATTATCATGTGTTTGCCTGTTATATAAAAATCCAGTTCGATCATTATTAATTGTCTTTGAAAGTGGGGTTTTCATTCTGTTAGCTAGGATTGACATGAATATTTTGTAATCATTATTCAGCAATGATATAGGTCTGTATGCAGTGCAAAGGTCTGATGGTTTAATATTTTTTATAATTGGTGTTATGAGAGAATATTTCCATGAGGATGGTATTTTTGCTTCTGACTGGACTTCTAGCAAAGTTTTATGAAAAAGGGAGATTACTGTTGAAGGGAAGAGTTTGTAAATTTCCATAATTATACCATCTATCCCTGGAGCTTTGCTAGATTTATTTTATTTTATTTTGTCAACAATTTCTTTGTAGGTTATAGGTTTTTGTAGGTCTAGTTTTAAGTTTTTGGGATTTTTTTTATATTGATAAGGTTTGTATCTAAGTTGATTTGGTTGGTATCTAAATCTTCTTTTTTGAAGTGTCCCATATAATGGAACCGAAATACTTCAATGATGTCTCCTATATCTATACTTTTTTCCCTTTCTTTTCATGATATATACTATTTGCTTTAGATTGTATTTTAATTCTTGTAGATAAGTTATGTAGATATCTGGGGGAGGTGGCTAATGAGTTTATGTTCAATTTTTCCAAGGCTAGACAATTTTGCGTGTTAGAATGTCATTATATTTTTTATTTAATTCCTCTATATCTTTTTTGACTTCTGGACAATTCTGATTTTTTTTAGATTTTGCTGTCAAGAGTTTGGTTTGCAAGTCTAATGATTCAGATTTCCACTCTCTGACTTTATTTTTGTACCAGCTAAGGGTCTTACCAAATAAATACACTTATAATGAGTCCCAAACCATGACTCTACTGATTTCTGTTGTATTATTAATTTCAAGAAATAATTGTAGTTCTGAGAACATCCAGGGTCTGAATTCTTTAATTTTCATGATATATGATGGAATTCTAGTTGAGAGGATTAAAGGATTAAACTCTATTTGGAGCTTCATTATCAGCGAATCATGATCTGAGAAGGGGCATGGAACTATTGAGAAGTTGAGGATTTTTGTTTGTAAATCTTGAAGTACGAATAATTTGTCTATGCTGGTTTGTGTTCCAAATCTTTGGTTTTTATGGGAAAATAAGAAGGATTTATCATCTTTTACTTTAAAAGTGTCTATTAAATAAAATGAATTAATCCATCTTTGTAAGGATTTTGAAATAGTTGCTAAAAGACATCTTGGTGGTTTCAGAAGCTTCTAATGTACAATTAAAGTCTCCTCCCAGTATAAGATTTCCTTTATAATATTTAATTATAACAAATGCTAGTAGACCTTCTTAGCCTTCATATTTATAAATAACTTTTGGAGAGATTATGTTTTTCTTCCAGAGAATTGATACTCCTTTTGTCTTTGTTCTGTAGGAGGATTGAGCTAAGACTGTATACACCTTAGGGTTCCAAATAAAGCTATCATTAGTCTAAAAATGCATTTCCTGGAGAAATACTACTTGTGCCTTATTTAGATTTAAATATTTTAGTAAGTTTGATCTTTTATTTGCATTATTTTAAGCCATTAGTATTTAATGATAGAATGTTAAATCCATTTCAAGTTATTGTTGGAAGAAACTTTTTGCTTCTTTTTTTATTTTGATTATAGTAGTTATACCATATTCTCTAATAACAGTGAATGTTATTTTTATGTGTGTAAACTTGGGCGTGTAATTTAATGTTCTTTCTTCTTTAAATAGAAGAAGGGTAAAATTCTGGTCAGGCTTTAAAAAAAATATTTCTATAAAACATTAATTCCAAAGTATCAAATACAAGTAAATATGAATTTCCAGTTAAACATGGAATGAGTCATTCCTAATCCAATAGATAAAGATAGATCTATTGGATTATCACTCATACCTTTAACCAACAATATAAACTGAGCTCCATATGTTAAATTATTATATGGATAATTTTCTTAAAAGAGATTTGAAATTCTATATTATTCTATTATTGTTCTATAGTATTTTATATATCAGGATGGAATGTTAGTAGTGTAAACAATTATTAAGTTGACTTAGAAAAAATCCAGTATTTAGTTACCCTTAAGAGATCCCAAATATGTCAGATATGTCATTTTGGATAAATTAAATGCAACAGAGGAGCATACACTAAATAAGCCAACAACAAACATATTATGACTAAAATAATTTGACTAAAAGGACTCTACAGGAGACAATGAGTGATTACCAATGAAATATGAATTTACTGTAGGTGTACTGTCTTCCATTATTTTCCCAATCTTCAGCTTACCAACTTCAACTTACAGTTATGAAAATACATGGCTTATCAGTGGTATCCTGACTCTGAGTAGAGGTGCCCTACATTTTAGTGTGCAGTGCTTTTACATATTTATAGATTTACAAAGCAGAGTCTAATAATGAACTATGATCACCCTGACAATTCCCATCCTGCATAGGGCACCTCCTGCTTCCAGAATGGGTAATCACATCAGGTCTAGAATGGATGGAAGGTACCTATATGGTAATCAAGACTTACCTTAGGTAAGTATTAATCAAAAAGTATTTAGAGCATCTTAGAGAGTTCTCGGGGCAGTTAGAATACTTTTAAGCCTCTCTTCCCTTGAGCAAAAACAGAGATTTCCCTTCCCTTTCTTTCCCTTGTTTTAAATCAGTACTAATAAAAGAAATTCAGCAAACATAGGTAAACAGAAATAACATTCAGTAGTCTGTCTTGTACATGACTCACAATCCATTAAATAATTCAGTGACTAACATCACTTTAGTAAACATTATAAAGACAAATTAGAAATAATTTCAAAGCTCTTTATATTTTCTGATAAAGCAAAAAGTTAACAATAAGCTATTTTAACTAAAAGTATAAAGCATTTCAATTTTTCCTTGCATGTGTACATTTCTACTTATATTGTAATGTCAATAGCTGTCTTTGAAATCTGTACAATACTTCACTTCTTCAAATCATTCCTTTTTCAATTCAGGTTTTGTTTTGTCAAAATGGCAACAACATTTCAAGGGCACAATTAATATTTAGACTGATTTGTTTGTGTCTTTCGGCTTTTCCCGGTTAGGGGTTGCCACAATGGAACTCCGGTCCGCTAATGATTGGCAGTAGAGTTTTACGTGCTGGCTTGCCTGGCCTAATGTACAACCTTCAAAGAATGAACACCCATTCATGCATGTCGTCACTCAGAAGATGCTCTAACTAAGAATCGAACGGGCAACGTCTAACTGTGAGGCAACAACGATACCGCAGCACCACCACCGCAGTAATATTTAACTTGTCAGTTGCCAATTGAGTTAGTTTAGAACGTATGGTTAGTGCAAATATAGCATGTTGCAAAAATAATATGCATTTTTTCGTGTGCTCTAGAGCCTGTCATATGCAAGTGACATATATAATGTAGCATATATAGAGCAGATAGCTTATGGATTCAGGTTGTTAAAGTAAGTTATGCTTATTAACCAGGCAGTTTCATTTAAATTCACAAGTAACTTGGGGACATTTTAGTTCAGTTCCCAGGAATGTGTAGTCCAATGTGAGTAATTGAGCCCACTTTTCCTCATAAACATATGTCACAATTCATTAAACTAAGCAGAGTCTAAAATCTGTCTAATAATTATTAGAAAGACAAGAGTAGTAATTTCCTAGTTCTTCAGACTTTCTGATATTGCAAAATGTTGACAGTAAGCTATTTTAACTGGAAGGCTAAACATTTCAATACTTCCTTGTGAATATATGATTTTACTTTGACTGTAGTGTCAAGAACTGTCTTTGAAATCTATGCATTACTTCAATTCTTTCAAGTCATTCATTTTACAGTTCAGATTATATTTTGTCAAAATGTCAATAGCATTTCAAGGGCACATTTAATATTTAAACTGATATTTTAAATGAATAGCTATCAGTTACCAAGTGAGTTTGAAAAGAGTGTGAGGTAACTGCAAAGATAACATGCTGCAAAAAGTAATATGTATCTTTGCATGTGCTCTAGAGAATGACAATTTCAGGTAATATATAACATGTAACTTTTGCAGTGCAGACAGCTTTTGAAATCAGCATGTTAACATGAGCAATACTTTTTAATCAAGCAGCTACATTTAAGTGCGGATGTAGTTTGGGAACATTTCAATTGTGTTTCCAGGAATATGTAATCCTATGAGGATAAATCATAAAATATTTACAAATAGTCCTATTATGTATTTATTTTACCTTGCTTAGGTTGTTTTTCATTTTAATAACTAAACATTACTTTTTCTTATTATTTGTTATCTGTGAGGCTAAATGCCCTTCACAGGTTCACAGTGTCCTTAGAAACTGTAGCAATTGTTTACTGTTGCTATGGTAATGCAAATAGAAAGTGAAGAAAACTTCACTTCTCTTAACTAATGGTCCATTTTTCCCTCCTTTTTTTATGCATTTGTTAATACTGAAAGGAAATAATTCTAAGGACATATGTACATGAATGGAACATTCCAGAGTTAATCACAAACATGTCACCAATCCCAATAAGCATAACAGTGACTATCATTAATCTAATAAATACTGTACTAACAATTAATTAAGTTCACTATTCCAATTAGTCTACCTTAAAACTAGATTATTTTAGACTATTATTTATCTATGTATAGATAGTGAGTTATTAAATATATACAGACTATATTAGTTTAGTAAATAGGAGAGAATTTAAAAAGTGAGACAAGATGCAGTTAAAATAAATAATGAGAAAAGAAAGAAGAGAGAGAAAGAAAAGAGAAAATTAAGATAAAATACATATACTATGTATGTTGATTTACAGTATAAATATTTTATGTGCTATATAACCCTCCTTCTGTGAAAGAAAAGTACCATTTTACATACCTGAGGTAATGTGAAAACTCTCATGTGTCATCTATTTTCAAAAAATATAGATAAAGATTCCAGTAATTAGTTAACTTTGTTTTAAAATTCCAAGCAGTAAAATTGGTCCTTTAAATTACTGTTAAAACAATTCATATCATAGCAGATGCTTTGAGAGATTTGGCTGTAACAGTATCAGGCTTTTGCTTCTTCTTTTTGACATCTGTCCAGACATTTGTTTCTTTTGTTCTCTTGAGAGAAGGTGACATCCAATCCTTATCTTCTGGTAAAGTAATCACATTATTAGTTTTAATAAATGAAGGCGCTTTCTCTAAGTCAATAAAAGTCCTCATCTCGTTGGCATACAGTATTCTTATCTTAGCTGGATATGCAAGTTGTGCCTTGATGTTATTCTGTTTCAGAAACTTTATCATTGGCCACACTTTTTTCCTTTGTTCCATTATTCTAGATGAATATTCATTATCAAATCTTATCAGGCTCTGTTTATATTTTAGAGGTGCCTTCCTCCAAGCAGATCTTAAAATCAGTTCCTTGTCCAAGTATGAAAGACATTTGATAATTATTGACCTAGGATGAGAGTTTGAGTTAGTGGCAGGTTTCCCAAGAGCTCTGTGTGCCCTTTCAATGCCAAAGGAAAGTCCTTCTTTTAAATTTAAAAAGTCAGGGATCCAGCTTGATAAAAAGGAAATAACATCCTCACCTTCTGTATTTTCAGGTAATCCGAAAATCCTGATGTTATTTCTCCTCTTCCTATTTTCCAAGACATCTACTTTATTAACCATCCAAGTGTTTTGTTTAAGAAGCAGTTCTTTCTGTGTTTCCACTTCCTTAAGTATGCTTTCTAAGTCATTTAGAGAAACCTCTATTCCTGTTAGCCTTGTCTGGTGTTGTTGTAGCATTTCCATGAGGGTGTCAGCCTGTTTTTGACTGTTTGTTTTAAGATTTTCTAGGTTATCTTTAAAATCATCCATCATCAAAGACAACTCCTGCAGGGTAGACGCCATCTCTTGCAGTTCCTTCTTTAAAGCAGCATTCTGAAGAGAATTCTTTGAGTTGCTCATTTTAACAAGTGAATATATCTCCAAGCTTTTTAACAGGAAATTATTTGTAAAACTTCACCAAAGTTTCTAAATATGTAAGTTAGTCCTTCTTCTATAAGATTTTATACTTTGAAGAAAAAAAAATAATATTTTCTCCTGTCTTATTTAACTAGTTACATGGAGCTCTAAAATACTACTACTTTCAGTTAGCCATTCGGGCTCCGCCCTCCACTCCTCTTTTCTTGATGCACTGGAAAATATTAGGGTACAACCCAACACCCTAATAATGGGTGATTTCAACTACCCCACCATTAACTGGGAAAACTACTCATGTAACAACTCTTTTGCTCAATGTTTTCTGGAATTCATCAATCCCAACGCCTTGGATCAACTTATCCACACCCCCACCAGGGGCAGCAATATCCTAGACCTGGTCATCATCAACATGGATGACCAGTGTTCCACAACAGAGGTCAATTCCTCATTGGTCAGATCCGACCACAAGCTAATCATCCTAGACATCCACATCCCGCTCCCACCCCCCATTAGGAAAACAACCGTAAATAATTTCTCCAAAGCCAACTTCATGCTTCTTAAGACAGAAGTGGCAAACTTCACGACACCCATGCAGATGGACAATAAAGGTACAACTGCTGAATCCTACACAAATGTACTTTATAAGCACTTGCATGAGTGCATGGATTGTGCTATCCCTAACAGAGCCAAGATGCTATCCTCCAAAAAAAGGAAGCCAATTTGGTGGTCTTCTGCCATAAACAAACTCTACAACAGAAGAAAGAAACTGTTGCAAAAAAAAGTAAAATCCCATGATTGGAGGAACTCCCTGGTCAGCCTCAGTAAGAAGCTGAGATCCCTCATAAAATCCTCCAAAGCTAGTTATGAAAATAAAATCACTACTGATTCTAAAGACAACCACAAAGCATTCTATAGCTATGTCAAGAATCTCAATGGCAACACTCAGATCTGCTCTGAGTTACAGCACGATGGCACTAAACATACAGAACCAACTGATATTGCCAACATCCTGGCAGATAGGTTCAGTGCTAACTTTACCACCCTCTCACCCCCTAAAGGGCCCATATCTATACCAGAAGAATGCAACGTTCCTGTAATCACAGCTGCACAGGTAAAATCCTCACTCTCCAAAGCCAAGAACACAGCATCCATGGGACCCTGACAACATCCCAGGCTGGCTTCTACATGAACTACAGAATGAACTGGCACCCCACCTAAGTACCATGTTCAGTCATAGCCTCATCTCAGGCTTTGTGCCCATTGAATGGCACACTGCAACGGTTATCCCACTCCACAAAGAGGCAGCCACAACAGACCCCAGGAACTACCGCCCCATTAGCCTGATGAGCCTGGTCTGCAAGGCCATGGACCATATCATCGTGGAACTCATAAACAAAGACATTGGTAATCTCCAAACTCTGGACCCCACACAGTTTGGGTTTGTAAAAGGCAGATTATGTCTCCTAAACCTGATAGACTTCTTTGAAGCAGTCACCAAAGCCATAGATGAAGGTAAGGTGGTTCACACAGCCTATCTAGATCTCGCCAAGGTCTTCAACACCACCCCCCACTCTGAAATTATAGATAAACTCACTAAATTAGGCATAAATACCTATGTCACAAGATGGGTTGCCACGTGGCTTACTGACAGAACCCACACTGTAAAAGTAGCAGACTCCAAATCAGACTTCAGACCAGTGACAAGTGAAGTATCACAGGGTTCAGTCCTGGGTCCTCTCCTGTTTGGTATCTACTTCTCTGAAGTACAGGCTAACACAGAAGGTCTTTAGCTAACTAAGTTTGCAGATGGCTGCAAACTAGGAGCCATAATTGAAACTCCTAATGATGTGGACATCCTACAAAAGGGTCTCACTGAGACAGATGCCTGGTGTCAAATCCATGGCCTCAAGCTCAGTGCCGAAAAGTGCATTGTCATCCCCTTTGATAAAATCTCTGTACCCATGAACTACCACATAGGTGGTAGTCTACTTAACACCGAAAGTGTGATAAGATACCTTGGGACACAGATGGACAGTAGTCTGTCCTTTGATAATCACATTGCCACAGTGCTCAGGAAAGCCTTCTACATGGCACACCTCATCACAAAAGGTTTCTCATGCAGAAAAAAAGAGGTCATTGTTCCCTTCTACTCATCACTCATTAGACCCATTATAGAGTACAACACCCCTTCTGGTATGTACCTCACAAGACATCGACAACAACTGGAAAAACTGCAGAAATACCTCACAAAGAGGATTACTAGCCTCAAACAGATGCCTTATGCAGACTGTCTCAAAAAACTCCAGTTTTACTCCGTCACATATCGCCTAATCAGAGGCAATTTCTGCCTAACACACAAAGCTGTGTCAAACTCAGAGCTGTTGGACATGCTCCACTTAAAGAAATCCCAATCCCTCTGATCTACATGCTCTAGGGACCTAAACCTTGTCACCTCAATAAACAGAATATGCTGGAGGGATAGCTTCCTGTCCCAGAGACTTCCCATACTCTGGAACAGACTACCTATCTATGTCAAACAGAGCTCCTCATTAGCACTCTTCAAGAAAAATCTTGATGATTGGATGGGTAATAGGAAATTCACCCCAGAGATCACTTTTTTGGCTCTTCTTGACAGGGGCACAGGAAAATAATTTTCTTGGGTGGCGAAAGCCAGGGTACCTTTTTGGCTAGGCTTGTATAGGCCCTAGGGCCAATAACCTAGTATCTACCTATGAACCTATGAACGGGTATAACATGGCGAGGCTTGTAAAGGTCCTTGGGCCATTAGCCTAGTAACTTCCTATGTACCTATGAACTTATGAATAAGCCTATATAATGGTGCCTAAACAGGAACACAAGTGTAGAGTTCTGCACACACCCTCCATCAGCTAGATTTAGAGACTGGTGTCCCTTGAAAAAAATGAAGTCAGCAAATGTGTTTCTTTCTACTCCAGCTTTACTTTTTTTTAAACATGTATCGGATGAAGCCCAGAAGTGGGGGAAGGGTGCCGCACATGCAACAGTATATAAGGATGTACTCGGAGTCAAAGCGCCAAGGGGAGCACAAACTTTACAGATGGGACATCTTCAATAGATGAATAAATAATAATTGGGCCCTTTATGAAGCCGGCCTGTACAGCACCCTAGGTGGTCACCTAGCTAGCCTATGCCTAAGGCTGGCCATAACAAGTACATCTGCTTTTTCAACATGGCAAAGGAAAGAACTGCCACTGTGTGTATCTTTCATGATTTGACTACCTGCATGCACTACTTGAAGATATACAATTTACCCATCTGGCAAAAATGTCAATACATGGTGCACACAGACAATGTTATGTTAAAATAAAGGGCTGCAATTCTGTCGACCGCAAATTACAGCAAAGTCCACAGGGGTTCATTTAAAATATATATTCTTAACACCATGGTAATACCAGTGATTCCCACATAATACCTACATGTAAACCCATACCACTGCTTCCTGCACAGTGACCACCCAAATGATCATGTGGTAGGTAAGGGCAGGCATAATTGCACACCTATAAAGCTAAAGCCACAAACAGTGCATACACATCTCAGCCTCCAATGTCTCTATTCCACTATGGTTCTAATGTATTGCAGGTGATGTAGGGTATTACCTTCACCCCATTTGATGTCACGTACATGGAACCCATACATCATGGACAAAAGTCAATGTAACACAGCCCACAGCCAAATGAGGAATATAGTAGTGTGCTTATTCAGCTGCTGAAGCAGCAGTTGCTTTACCCAGACAAGCAGTGGGTATGGCTGTCTAACCATTCCACAGTTCTCCAGCTGATAGTAGTATGCTGCATACTACGTATTTTGATCCTGAAGAATCTACTCATCAATAACAGGATCGCCCGACCGACAACAGCAGGATCCATTGCAACCTTCACTTTAACATTCTTTAGTGATAACACTGATGGCAACAGACAGCAACCAACAGACACATCATATCCCGCAGATGGTGTCATGAACTGCGCATAGTAATATCTTGTCCGTCTATCTGAGCCTTGACATGTACACAGTGGCAGTGTGGCATCACACATAAAAAATACAATGCATGCAGTGTTCTGTACATGCTGTGCTGGGTATGCATGGTTTGATCACACTGTGCATCAGACATCACCACCTACATTAGAGGGAAAGTGGATATTGAGAGTCAAAACCATCACCATTTACATAGATGCTTAGGGACATGCATGTGTGCATACACACACACACACACACACACACACACACACACACACACACACACACACACACACACACACACACACACACACACAGCTATCTTCACAGCCAAGAGGTGTGAGATTTTTGGTAAGTGGAGGCAGAGGCTTGGGTTACAGGGAGATGATCATCAATATCATTGATAATTTAATTTGCTCACTTGGTGGGAGAGACAATATATGGGACACAATGTGACAACTTGAAAGATAGGTTATGGGGAGGTTCTATGGGCCTGTACAGTGTGGCTGCTATTATAGTTGGATGCATTTGGCCTGTAACCCCATGACACAGACATGGAAGAATAGGATATATAGAGGGCACACATGAGATGCTCTATTATGGGCCTTTGTGTGGAACAGCCAGCCATTGCATGGGAAAGCTATTATGATACCCCAGCTATGGTACTTATAGACTATGCTCCCTGGAATGATTATTCTATGGGGCCACCATAGGTACAAACATATTCCTGACCATGGGCAACACTGGAGAAAAGGATTCCAATGACATTTGTAGCAAATATCTGCACAATGGTGGCCATGGATTCAACGTCTGTCACAGTATGTCATAGTAGTATAATCATGGCTTTATCCCATGATTACCTTGTCACCCAGAGGCCTTATCAATGCTGAATAACATCTTCTCAGTATGCCAGTCTTCCCTGGGTTGGTATGGCTAGTTGCCAACTATGTCAAGATTATTGCCTTGTACATTTATTGACTGAGACCAGCAAACAACCACATGTCTGATGCTGGCTGTAACAGTGATCAGAATCCTGAACAACTGCTGATATTTCTTTTATACAGACTTAGGCAGATGAGGAGGTGGAAATGGTGTCAGTCCTGCTGAACTGGGCTGCTAACTTTTGGATACAGTTTTAGGTATACAGGTGCATAACCTACACATTTAGTAGTGGTAGGTGTTTAATTTTAGAGAAGCATAGTGCTGAACTCTTGTGTTACCATAGTACTGTTATGAAAGGCTATTTACAGGCTAACATTCACATGGGTATGACAGCGCTGCAAATCTCCAAAAGGTAATGCTATAGAACACTGAGCACCTCCCCTGTCCTCTTGAATTACACTGTTAGCTGCCAGATAGTGCTTCAAATTCCTCAGATATGGCTATGCTGCTATTTTCTTGTTGGAAATGACAGCATCTCCTTTCATAAATGGATAATAAAAGTGTCTGATAAGTACTAGTTTGCACTATATATGTGCTGAGGTTAAATTTCATCACTGTCTGTAAATCACTACATTTATTAGAAGTGCTTCTGTGACACAAAGTTTGCACACATTCTAGCACTCCTTTGCCATAGCCTGCAAGGTCACTTGTACAAGCAAGCTGTACATGTGCATGCATTGTACTATGTCCTGGCACTGGGGTGCACTCATAATCATTTAAAGTCATTTGTAGGGAGTGATTCGCATGCTGCCATTTTTGTACTACTGCAGATTCATAACATTAGCTGTAAGTGCTGCCGCTTCATAGAGAGAAAAGGAGAGAAAAGATAATGCTATTTCTCCTACATTGCCATTTCTGGGACTGAATTTTGTGACCCTTTTCAAGTCCATGCTGTAAAATGCATGCCTGGTAGAACCTGGCTGATTAGTAGACCAGAATGAGAGGTTCCAATGCAGTGACCTGTGCCAATGCCACACAGAAAATATGTGGGATTAGGAAGCAGAGGAGTGGCAGGACTGGACCAAATGGTATAGTAAGTGTTTACCTTTTGTGGTGCGTGACATTCTACAGGTAATCCCCTTCTTTTTTGTCATAACCCTGTCCCTAAATAGATTTCTTTCCTCTGACAAATCCCAGGATTTACCACATTGGCTGCTGTGGGAAAATGTCTTTACATAAGTATTCTGACAATTGATACTGTATTGTTGTCACACTGTGTTGTTTTGTTATGTATGACACACAGCAGTGTCCTTAGGGAGATATGGCCAGTAGTTCATATTTCTGTTTTATCACATAGACTTGCAGTAGTGTCACTGTTTGTGATCCACGGTACTTATACTTATGATTGTGTAGATTGTTTCCTTACCTTTGGACATCATGTCCTAATTCTGCTTCACTGCATAATCACATCATAGTGTAGTATTTGTGTGCTGATGGGGTCAAAACCTCAGACTTCATCTTGCATGCACATATATGCAGAACTGGAGCATGGCACTGTAATCAGTGTCTCAGTCATAACTGATGGCTTCTGTATCCCTTTTGCCAGTCAACACAGGCAGAGTGAAATGACTATGCTGCTAGCTGAAGCAGGAGGCAAGACAGGCTTTTAGCACAGGAGGGTCAGTGGTATCCTATTTAGACACCTGTGCAATGTGTGGTGCGCCAGGTATGTGTCATCATCAATAAGGGCTTCCTTTCCTTTGTTTTCCCTTCTACATGTTGTGATGGTCGATCTGGACCATAAGCAGTACTGCTTCTGCCCATAGTTGCCCTATTTGAAGTCACATCTGTGGCAGATGAGCAGGATGGGAGTGCATCACCTGGGACACAGCAGACATTCCCAGGCAGGTAGCCCACCTCAGTTGCCATCTCCCTTTTAATTGGGGATGCAGAATACAGTGCAGGAGGCAGTTGATCAGATGATGGCACATACTGTCAACAAGAGGGTTTCAGAATCACTGGACTGGCCGGTCAGCAAACCACCGTAAGTGAGGGCTGCCTGTGCCAGTGGCCACATCTATTCAGAACTTCTGTCTACTAGATCCAAGTAATTTTCCTCTGGACTGGTTGATAACTGGCACACTGCTCAAACTCCACTCTGTACCAAAACATTTGTTTGGTTTGTCTTCTGTTAGTCTATTTATGTATATTCTATGCCCCCTAAGGCATATTGACAGTTGTTAATCTGCACTCCTCTTTTTGTGCTTTTTGTGCCCATATTTCCTGCATCAACATATAGAAATATGCAACTAAAATAAATCACATCATAACAGCCAGCATTGAAAACAGTCATTGCAAATCTCACCTACTAACATACAAACTATATCCTTCATGATACAGTCCCGCTTTCAGCCATATAACTTGTACTACAGATATTCTGCTGATACCACCATGCATCAGATTACTTTCTCCATTTCTTTACTCTACAAAATATCAAACACTGTCTTCCCCTTACAGTCCCTACTACCTTCTGTAACACCCTCATTCTTCTTGCCATATGCCCTTATCTAGCCCCCTTTCATATCATCCACTTCACTTCGTTCTCTCAATCAAATACTAATCCTGTTTTCCATCTTCTCTTTTCCAACCTTTTCAGACATAAGTCCCTTCCACCCTTTGTCAACAACATTCTTAGCTAACCCTGCCATCAACAATAATTTACTGCCCTCTTCCCTCATCTATCTTATCCCTTCCTTCTTCACCTCAAGCAAACAGAAGAACCATCTGTCCACAGGCTCCTTTCTATGTACTTCATTCTAAAGCTTTAACAAATTTGTTCACTACCTGCATACTTAAGCTCCCTTTTAAAATGATGACACTCAAAATGCCAAGTGCCGAAAATCCTCCCAAAATCCAAATACCCATAGAAAAGCATATCTCAAAAATCACTCAACTCTTTAAATTTTCTTTTCTTTTTGTTTTTGGAGGACACGCCCCCTGCACCCCCACCCACCATGTGATGGATAACCCCCCCATCGCTTGATCTTATATATACCAGTGCCAAAATGGCCATTTCTTGGGGAAAAGGGAATATTCTGAGAATGGCATCTTGGACTTAGTATATATAAGTCCGATCTTTTCGGCTATTCAGTCTCTGCATTTCAGGACTCACTGTAATGGGTCCCAGCATTTTAAATAGTTACCATGAACTTCTGCATAGTCCAACTATATGTGGAAATTATCTGCCCCTTCTGTGTGACAGCTCTAGTAAGTAATTACATCTGATCTCCCCTCACATGGAATCCACTGTGAAATGTTTTATCATCCATGTAGCAACTTTAAATGTGTTTTGTACACACACCTGACTTTTCACACATTTTAAGCTATTTTTCATACCTCTTTCACATACCAGCTTATTCTAAGCCTTACTTACTTTACATCATGTCAGTGTTAACCATTCTATTGAACTGTTTAACTCCTCCAATCCCAAATCTCTGTAAATTAAACCTATTTATCCCTTCTGTCTTCACATCCACTACTTTTCAGTTTAACTAGTTCAAAATGTCTTACAACATTCCACCCCTTTATATTGTTCACCATAGCCTACTGCAATGACTAGTCACAATACCCTGAAATTCTTAACCTCCACTACCATCCCTCATCACTTATATTCCCAGCACATCACAACCTTTTTGCCAATATTTATCCATCCTCTCAAAAAGACCTGGTTCATTTTATCATCTGCCAGCCTGAACAAGCTTCTTTTGATAAAACATTTTCCATTCTAACACCTGCCTGCTGGGATTGCCAACCAACACAACATAACAAACTGGTCATGTGAGATTATAGTAGGCATTTATTAGGTTTATTAATATTATATTAGGGTACTGAGGAAAGTCAAAATAAGTACATAGTTTTATTAGCATACTGATTAATAAAGCCATAACTGTGGCATTATTGTTGCTAGTATCTTGTAATATAGACATGAAGCAATTCCTACCTCTGCAATTGAAAACTAGATGGTCCCATTATAGAAGTAACGGGCAGTGAATTAAAAGCATAAATGAGTTAGCATCTTGTGTTCCCTAAACATGTTAAATGTGGCTCCCTTCATTGTCAGGACAGGTTTAATTGTTTTTTTTTTTTTTTTTGCTTGTAAAAATCCTATTTAATTGAGGTCTGTGATGTGCATGCGGACTCCAGAGTTGAATTTTGTCTGCTGATGGGAATGCAGTGTCCCACTGGAAAAGCATTTTTGTCTTGACTATGCTTTTTCCAAGTAGGTCAATTTGAGGATGTATCACAAGATGAAGCTTAGGGGGTGCCTGGGGTTTTGTGTACACCAAAGATGCTCCTTTGTGATTGATATATCTTGAGCTGCTTAAAATCCCAGTTAAACCAAGTACCCATTTTTTGTGTATGTGTGTACTCAAGTAAATTGGTTTCCTAAATTTATATACCAGGCTATTGTGCTTTGAGCTTCTGTGTTTCAATGAAAAATAATAAACCAAGCAAAAATGCATACAAACACTTAATAGCACTATCCAATTGTTGTTTGCTTATTACATTCTGAATTATGTCCTGAACACAGCACTCTGTCTGTTCTAGTACCTCATTATCCCATGAACATCTGTCCTATTTCACTAGCAGTACTTATAAAAAACTGGGTTGTTAATGTGTTACAGTGGCCAAAGGACCATATAACTCTGCTACAAAAGACCGAGTTGCCAGTTTGCCAGTAACTAATGCCATTCCTCTCACTTGAAGCCAAGCCTTACCAGTATGAACCAGTTTCACTTTTGAAGCCAGTGTGCCTCTTTAGTGGACTAGCAAGATTCTGTAAAACATTGGAATGCGTGGAGATCACATATCCAACTGTAATCTAAGAATTGTCATCAAAGGTTCCAGTATCTGCAGGTAACAGCTTACAAGCAGCACACCACCCTCCCCTACAGGAATCTTGCATGTCTTACTAGTGTCACCTCAAGCACACTTAAGTTAACATGGAAACTTAAACTTTAATTGTAAGAATCATATGAGGAATCTGGAAGCAGATCATTCGACATTTATGTCATAAGGCAATACAATGAACTTCACTTAAATGGGAATTCATCATCCTGCCTGTCAATTGTTACTATATGACAAAGAGCACACTTTCTCCCTATAATAAATGCCAGTGCCTTATACTATCCCGAAGACACCTTTTTCTACTCTATGCACCTTCAATGTTTAGCCCCTTGGCATGTTAGTTTATGAATGATTTTTCTCTCTCCTTCATGTACCCCTGTATTCTCTACATTTACTTTTATTCCACTATTCCTTGTCATGCATTCCAGTTCTGCCAACTGATTCCCCCCAAAAATCATTCACATGTAGAAGCACAGTATTTACATTCATTCCAGTATCCACTAGCTCATAATCATCAGTGGAAGCCTGAGCCTCTTCTGTCTTCTAACATATAGTCATTCCACCTACACTGTACCTTTCACCACAGCTAGAAAGTACACTATATGCAACATGTATCCTTTATCTGAAATGAGCACCTATAGTTATGTTTTGCATTATGTACCTTAGCTATCAATGTACCTTGCACATTGCAGTTTATATACTGTAGTGTATTTACCAGATGAATTTATGTTCCCAGTTAATAATATTTTGAATTCATATCTTTTGTGAAATATAATGTCTCTGTGAATTCACTTTGATATGATGTCTCATTTATAAATGTTAAATATTAATATATGTACTTTAATTATTACATTGGCTATTAAAATTGTCTCAACATGTACCTTAAAACATGTATGTAGAATATGCCATTATATAGTGTATACGTTGCTTATATGGGTATTAGTTCATTGGTTGATGCCTGTCAAAATGGAACCCTCCCTGCAATAAATAATATAAGCAAACACAACTATCAATATACATTTTTATTGATATGGATGTCTGTTATTTAAAAATGCAGCTTGTTCATGTATCTAAAGGTATAATTAATTAACGTTAGCGGCAAAGTCTACATTGAACATCCTTAAAATCCCAGTATTGACAAAAAACAGGCTTAGCGAATTAAGACAAGAATTGCCAGCTAGAAGAAAGTTTAAAATAGTGATAGCAAACTAATGGAAATTATTTCTACCTAAAAGGATAATTGTGGTATTATATAATGCATGTTTCATTTCATAACTGATATCAATTATTGTCGTACTGAATGCCCTATGATAATATTGTCGTTTTAATGATCCTGTGTTTGTTTTTAACTCTTGTCTAGTTTGTGTGTCCAGTACTAATGGGCTAAAATGATGCTGTAGCCCTACTAGTACATCTTTCAGCTTTTTCCCAGTAAGAGGTCGTCACAGCGGAACTCCGGTCGGATAATGATTGGCATTACATTTTTATGAAATGCTGAGGTGCCAGCTTGATGCCCAACCTTCAATGAAGGCATGTCCATTTACGCACACATGTCTTTCGAACACAACCCAACCGCGGGGAGGACATGCAGACTCCACACAGAAAGCACTCCCAAGCCAAGCTGAGAATTGAAAGGGAGAACCTCTTGCTGTGAGGTAACAATGCTACCACCGTACCACCGCAGCATACTACTGGTATAAAATTCTTAATTTGTTAATTTGGTGAATGCATCTTATCTGTCCCATTGTTTTTACCTGCTGCATATTGCATTTATCTGATTTTGATATATAAGACAATAAAAAAAATAAAATAAAACGAACAGTCCATGTGCCAAAAAAACTGCAGTAAAATATAATATTTTGCAGTTTTCAAATAAATGTAGTTTGGATATCTATGACTTATTCGGTGTAAATGGCACTTTAGCATACTGACAAGCTTGCAATAATATGCAAATATATGCAAATCTCTAAGTCAACTTAATCCATGTTCTCACAGATAGCTTGAAGGTAAGATTTCATTAAATCACGAGTCACAGAAAACCTTTGTTCTGTTGCTCTTCCACACTGAACTGAGAATAAAATTATCAGTTCTATTCTGATTCGACAAGCATGCCTTCTTAGAACTTTTTAAAAGATAAACTTTTTAACTCCAGTCTTATGTAGCACATATGATGAAAATGCAATATTTTATACATCGCCTCAGAAACAGTAGCATAGAAAAAACAATTATGTGCTTTTGCATTTTAAGTTACTTTAAAATGTCTTTTTTCCGAAATATGAATGCAGTAAGGGAAATTAAAAAACAAAAAAAGGTGATGATAGTTCCAACAAACACGATTTATTGTTAGCGCTTTCTTCTACTGCAATCAGTAAACTTTTTTAGACGTTTATAAGTAATAGTAGATTTGTATTAGATAAAAGCGCTAACAATAAATCATGTTTGTTGGAACTATCATCATCTTTTTTTGTTTTCTGAAGTTTTTTTAAAATATTTATTTAGTTTCAGTAAGAGAAATTGTATAGTGCCAAAAGTAGATGATAGCTGAAATAATTATTCAGACTAAAACTATGAACCTATCACAAAAATAAACCAATTGGCCTTTGGATTATGGTATTTCATTTGTTGTATATTCTTGTACAGCTTAATCACTGTATTTTTAAACAGGCATTTAACTTTCCAGCAATGTCTTGCTTTGTTGAGCAATATTAGTCATTTTGTCTTGTAAGTCCACAACTGTATTGCTGAGACTATGTACAGAAGCTTACAGACAGCGGTTGGCATGAGTTGCTGGCACCTGCTGTAGTATTCTGTTATGATCGCACAATTTGTTTTATCTCTCCCATGGACCTGTTAGGAGGGAAATAATGAGATAACAAGGCAGCAATATTAATTTGGTGGTTGCATTCATTTTTCCAGGTGAGAGGAGGTATTCTAGAGTAACATTAATGCTTACACAAATAGCAGTTATAGATGAATTAACTCCACACTGGCCAAGTCTGATTCTGAGGCTTAAGCCAAGGCATTGAATGCATTGCCTAAGACAGCATCAGTCCTACATGACTAACCCCACTGGCAGGTATTGTAGCTACTATTCTATGCCAAAGAATTACATTTTAAAGTTTTGGCTGATATTAGTTTTGTAATAATCCAAATTACCAAAAACTGCAAAAACTCAATAGAAAATAAAAAACAGCTTAAAACTAAGGAGAACCTTTAATCCAACATATTAAAATTCAGTAAATGCTTTCGACCACACAGTGACCTTCCTCAAACTGAATACAATGCAAAAACAAACACCATATGCACACAATAAATGAAGTCACATAATTAATTAAAACATCCTAAACAATTGGCTAGTGCTTTAACCCCTTGTGTTTCAAATATTCCACAAAATTTTCTTCACTGTTCAGGACAGGAGGATAGCAAATATCAAATTCAACTTGCCATGTGTTCTCTCCAACCCAGCTCATCTTCTGTATCCAATTTAGTTTCATATCTATCTATTTGAGCTAACACAAATTTTAAGTCAACTTTACACTCACTAGTTTTATAATGCTTACTTAAAGCATTATTACCATTGCAGACTGAAATAGCATGCTTGTGTTGGTAAATTCTTTTATGTAGTTCCCTAATACTTCGCCCTATATTAAAAGAATCACAGGACATTCACTTACCCAGATACACCACATATTTTGATCTGCAAGTAAATCTTTTTTTTTTAATTTTAATAACCTTATTATTAATATTTACTTCTTCAACTCCTGCATAAAGATAGTCACACAAACTACAGTTATATTATTTAAACATATAAGCTTTGGTACTGACTTTCTCTACCAAAGTCAATCTAGATCGAAAGTAATTTTTGTAACTTTTTCCCCTCTTTTTTGAACAAATACAGGCACCCCCTATCTCTTTAAGTAAATCTGAATTACTTTTTAAAATTCTCCAATAGTGAGTTACAATTTCTTTTATAGCCCTGCATGGTCAAATTTTAAATTTATTGTGTTAGATCAAATAGATAGATATGAAACTAAACTGGATGCAGTAGATGAGTTGAGAATGAGAGAATGCAAATGACAAGTTGAATTAGATGCTTGCTATCCTCCTGGCCTGAACAGTAAAGAAGATTTTGTGGAACATTTGTAATGCAAGAGGTTAAAACACCAGCCAATTGTTTAGGATGTTTTAATTAATCATGTTACTTACAATTAATTATGTATAAATGATGTTTGTTTTTTCCATTGTATTCAGTCTGAGGAAGTTCACTGGCTAAAGTGCTTACTGAATTTTAATATGTTGAATTAAAGTTTCTCCTTGGTTTTAAGCTGTTTTTTATTTTTCATTTTTTTTTTTTTTTTATATTAGTTTTGTGAAGTAAATGTGCACAGAGATGTAAATTTTGATTTGGGAATATCATACAGCCCAATACTAAAACAACAGAGTTTAAGTACAGAGGGGATGTGCCAGTCTCTTACAGTCTGCTGTAAATCAGATCTTTGTTTGTGCATGATGCAGTAAAAGACCTCATTCTTTGTTATCTGTAAAAATCTGATGTGATAGAAAGAAATAAAAAAGAAAGGGATGTGGAAATTTTGCTTTGAAGCTACAATGACCACGAGTTGAATTATTTTGCACTGGAATACAATATTTAACACAGTGCCTTCTTACAATAACACTGATAACATGAAGACATAGTCAGTGGTAGTATGTAAAAATGTTTTCCTTAGCAAGGGTCCAGACAGTCCTTATATCCAGTTTTGAAAGTAAGTTTAGGAGACAAGAGTTTTGTTGAGTGTATGACTAAGCTTGGAGTTATGTTGTATTAACTTCTAGGATCTGTTGCACTTTATGAGTCACTGTTGATGTAAAACAGTTCTTAGAATTCTCAGCTTGATATAATACCCAGGCTTCCATTCAGAACTACAGTTGTTAAGTGGCTACTCCAGAATGTAGACATTTAATGATTTCCATGTTGAGGCTTTTTTTACAGCTGCTGAAATAAAGGTTCCTAGCTCTTGGCTTGCTTTTACACTTCATGATAAATTTCAGACCTTTACCATGCAGTTTTTTATTTAGTTTCAATGCAACCAGATTGGGCTTCATAAACATTCATTTATGTGATAGTGGAGTTAATTATTGTTGTGTTATTTTGCTTTTTTTGCCAGATATGCAACAGACAATACATGTCACAGTTACTTGTTGATGTTATAAGCATGTTATAATATGAAAAAGTGTGACAACAGGTACTACAAGCAAGTCCAGTGGTAAGCTGGTGGCCAAAAGGTGCAGGATGGGTCTCTAATGACTGAAAATTGCTATACCAATGTCATATGGTTTCAATTAAGATAGAAATGAAGTTGGGTAGGTCGGGTATAATACCAGACTAATCTAATCAATTCTTACAAGTGATTTGGTATTTAACATTGTGTGCATTAACAATGAAAGCCTTATAACTATACATCTGAAAAATGTTCTGTTACTATCAATGACACACCAAGTAGCACACTTGCCTTTGTTTCTGGAAGACCAGAAGTCTATAGGTTCTATTTCCAGTCCATGTGACTGTATTGCTGACACTACTTTGAAGAGTTGGGGGGGGTGTTATCCTTTGGATGAGGTGTTAAACTGAGGTTCCATCTACTTGAACTGGGGGTAGCTTAGCTGTATGTAAAGATCTCACAGCACCTATTAGAAAGAGCAGGACAGTCCCCTGATGACCTGGCCAAATTTCTCCTGGTAGCAGAAATGCCACCTTAGGTCTCCCCTTAAAAAAAGTTATTAGCCTAGCAGGTGTAACCTGATCAGCAAAGGATATATATATATATATATATATATATATATATATATATATATATATATATATATATATATATATATATATATATATATATATATATATATATATATATATATATATATATATATATATTTATAGATAGATAGATATTTATTTATATAAAAACATAGTTCTGTCAATTCTGTTAGAAAGCTGCATTGTGAGAGAAATCTGTATTGTGATGCTTTTACTTTTCCATCAATGCATCAGCATTTAAGAAATGAAAAAAGAGAGAAGCAGAAAGTGGAAGCCAAGCCAAGCAAACACATTTGCTTTATTTCTTGCACATTGCTGATGTATTGGAACTCTGGATAGAAAACTGGAGAAAACACATAAGAGAAAACTATTCATCATGCATGCTTACTCTCTTGGTTATGAATCGGAATCATTAGTAAAGAACAGGTTTCGAACATGGTTACACTTACCTTGTTTTTGTACAACATATGCATACTTGTTCATCTGAGATCATCATTTTCATGTTGTGTAGGCTTTGGGAATCAGTGCGCATATCTCACTAGTGCCATTTTTCTTGATGTGTAGGATCTTGATAATGAGCACTGAATGTTTCAGTGCAAGCCTTCTGAGATGATGCAGATTTGTTTATTTCAATCTGGATGACAAAATAATATACCATTTCTTATACGTATATGTATATGCATACATATATGAATATTGGGTCTATATTAGAACATTGAAGTTTCAAAACTTCGAATGTTCTAATATCAACCCCTATCCAGTGAAAGCTGAAAATATCGAAGCAACAGAAAACCAATTTTTTTTCCTAGTGAAAGAATTTGGTTGTCCGTATCTGTTGCTTTGGTATTTTCAGTGCTGTGGTGGAAAGTTACGGGTCGGGTTCAGGTAAGTGTGCGATTGAGTGTGGGTTAGGTTAGTTAGGGTTAGGGTGTGGGTTAGGTATGTGTGCAATTGTGTGGACGTGAGGGTTAGGGCGGGTTACATGAGTTAGGGTTAGGGCGCGGGTTAGGTATGTTTGCAATTGTGTGGACGTGAGAGTTAGGGCGGGTTAGGTGAATTAGGCTTAGGGTGTGGGTCAGGTAAGTGTGCAATAGTGTGGACATGAGGGTTAGGGCGGTGTAGGTGAGTTAGGGTTAGGGCGCGGGTGAGGTGAGTGTGCGATAGTGACGGACCTTAGGGTTAGGGTTTGGGTTAAGGTAAGTGGATAGTTAGTAGTGTGTGTATAGTTTAGTGCAGTGTTAGGTGTAAGATTTTAGGTGTATGTGTGTGCAGATTGCTGTTTGTTTGGTGTGCTTGTGTTGTGTGTATGCGTTTTGGAACAGCAAATTTTTTCCCTAGGAAAAAATTAGCTATTCTGTATGTTCGATGTTTTCAGTTTTCGCTGAATAGGGGTCGATATTAGAACATTTGAAGTTTTGAAACTTCGATGTTCTAATATAGACCCATGAATATCAGGTCTATATTGAATCAGCAAATGCTTAAAAAAGCAAATGCTGATTCATCGACCCTATTTAAACAAAAGCTTACAATCCTGAACACTCGAAACAGCAATTTGTTTTCCCAGGGGAAAAAAATCGTTGTTCCACCAAAAAAAAATCTTTAAAAAGTATATAATGTGGGGGGGGGGGTTCACCTCCCACACCCCCCTACTTAAATATACCAACTCCAAGATCACACCACAGTGGAGGAAATGGCAAACTCCCGAAACCTGCCCAGCAATTTTTTTCCCTGGGAAAAAAATCACTATTCAGGGTGTTCGGGATTGTAGGCTTTTGCTTACATAGGGTCGATTAATCAGCGTTTGCTTTTTCAATCGTCTGTTGATTCAGTATAGACCCTGAATATCTATATGTATATGTATATCTCTACATTAGTATCTATATCTATATCTATATGTATATGTATATGTATATCTATATCTTTATCTATATCTATATCTATATCTATATCTATATCTATATCTATATCTATATCTATATCTATATCTATATCTATATCTATATCATTAGAGACAGAGAGAGAGAGACAGAGTGAGAGACAAAAGAGAATTTGTTATATCCAGGTCAACTAGTAGGCATTAAGTGAATGGAGGAAATCAGAGTATTTAGAGAGATACTATGTAAATAACAGTATCACTTCCCTATTTCAAATATGCAGTAATAAGAGTTTTAGAATGAATCACCCTCCATCATGGATATTTTAATCAGAAACCCTAGTCAGTGAGTCACAGTGCTACATAATTTCTTGCATTAACTGTAATAACCCATATATTTATGCTGAGAATATCTGCAATATTAAAGCATGCCTTTAAATAGGAAGAAATATATCCCACAGCTTAGACAGAGGATATAGTACTTTACCCAATCAACTCTAAATTTCTGCCTGTGTTACTGGATTCTCTTCCCTGTCTCCATGGGCATATACTACTTTGATCTTCTTTTGTCATTTCCTTGATTTAAGTCTACAGACATATGGCTCCTTAATAAGGGTGACCATGCTCTTAAAATCTATCAATTCCTTCCCAGACACTGATATAATACATTTGTCTATCTAAAGAACATAGAAACAATAATAAGGATCTTAAAATGCCTAGCCATGTACACCTCAAAGTAGACTTTATCTTAAAGTTCATGACTCCATTTTCAAACACTTAATAATGTTCACTTCACAAATTATAGGTTCATAGGTTCATACTAGGCTATCTGCCCTAGGGCATTTATAAGCCTAGCCAGAGTTGTGTGGCTTTCACCACCCCTTAGGTTGAAGAATACTTTACCCATTAGTTTGCCGTGCCTCTGTCCAGCAGTGATACAGAGATGATCCCCGGGGTAAACCTACGATCTCCCATCCACTGGTCAAGATTACTCTTGAACAGAGCCAGCGAGGTGCTCTGTCTAACATGGACCGGGATTCTGTTCCACAGCATAGGGAGTCTCTGGGTGATGAATCTGTCCCTCCAGCACGTCCTATTTATATCCGTGTTGAGGTTTAAGTCTCTTGCTCTTGTGGCTCTGGTGGATTTGGATTTTTTGAGATGGAGCATGTCCATTAATTCCGGGATGGACATGGCCTTGTATGTCAGGCACAGGTCACCTCTGAGCAGACGGTATGCGACTGAATAGAGCTGGAGTTTCTTCAGTCGGGCAGCATATGGCATATTTTTGAGCCCCTTTATCCTTTTGGTGAGGAACTTTTGGGGTCTTTCCAATTGCTGCAGGTGTCGGGTAAGATGCATTCCGAATGGGGCATTGTACTCAATCATCGGTCTGATAAGTGAAGAGTACAGGGGAACAATGACCTCCCTTGATCTGCATGTGAATCCCTTCATAATCAAGTGGGCAATGTAGAAGGTCCTCCTAACCACTTTGGCAATGTGAGTGTCAAAAGAAAGGTTACTGTCAACTTGGGTCCCCAGGTCCCTGATAACCTCTTCTGTGCTTAATGGATTGCCACCTATATGGTAACTTGGGGTTACCTTGTTTTTACCAAAGGGTATGACTATACATTTTTTGGCGTTTAGCTTAAGGCCATGGCTCTGGTACCAGTTATCCATTTCTATGAGACCTCTCTGAAGGATATCTGTGTCTGATGGATTTTCAACTATGGCGCCCAGTTTGTAGTCATCTGCAAACTTTGTCAGGCACAATCCTCCTATGTTTGCCTGCACTTCTGAAAAGTAGATGCCGAACAAGAGGGGGCCCAGGACTGAGCCCTGTGGGACACCGCTTGTGACCGGCTTGAGTCTGACATGGCACCAGCAACTCTAACCCTGTGGGTTCTGTCCTTGAGCCAGTTTGCAACCCATCTTGTGACATATGGGTTTACATTTAAGCTGGTGAGCTTTTCTATGATACCCGAGTGGGGTATTGTGTCAAAAGCTTTTGCAAGGTCAAGGTAGGCTGTGTGAACTGCCTTACCCTCATCAAAGGCCTTGGTGACTGTTTCAAAAAAGTCGACCAAGTTCAAGAGGCATGATCTGCCCTTGACAAAGCCAAATTGGGTAGGATCCAATGTCTGTAGGTCCCCTATGTCTTTATTTATGAGTTCCATTATGATCCTCTCCATAGCTTTGCAGACCAGGCTTGTTAAGCTTATGGGGCAGTAATTACCAGGGTCCGTAGAAGCACCGCCTTTGTGGAGTGGGACCACAGTTGCCGTACGCCACTCTTTGGGTACGTATCCTGTGGTAAGGCTAAGATTAAACAGCAGCCTTATGTGTGGGTTTAGTTCCTCATTGAGTTCGTGTAGCACACAGCCGGGGACACTATCCGGTCCCATTGATGCTGTGTTTTTAGCTGTAGAGAGAGCAGCTCTCACCTGGGCATTTGAGATGATTGGGAGGCTACACTCTGCTGGGATAGATATTTCTCCTTTTGGGGAGGCAGGGAGAAATTTTCACTGAACCTGTCTGCCAGTATGTTTGCAATGTCTGTGGGTTCAGTGATTTTTGTATCATTTTGGACTAATTCTGAGCATATCTGGGAGTTTCCACCCAGATTTCTAACATAGCTAAAGAAGGCCTTATGATTGTCTTTTGAGTCCTTGGTGATTTTTCTCTCAAAGTTGGCCTTGGATGATTTTATGAGTGATCGTAGTTTTTTATTAGTATTGATCAGAGATGTCTTCCCTTTTAGGGATTTTGTCTATCTTATAGTAGCTTTCTCCTCTTGTTGTAAAGTTTGTTTATGGCTGGGGTCCACCAGATCGGGCGCTTGCCTTTGGTGGAAAGGGTCTTGATTTTATTTGGGATTGCTTGATCCATGCAATCCTGAAGGTGCTCGTAGAAAGCATTTGTAAGGGATTCAGCAGCGTGGGTTGTGGTTTCCAATGGCTCAGGGGCCTTGAAGGATACCACACCAGTCTTAAGAAGTGTGAAGTTGGCTTTTGAGAAGTTCTTCACTGTGGTCTTTTGTTGGGGGTGGGGCGGATGTGGATCTCCAGTGAGATTAGTTTATGGTCTGATCTCACCAATGAGGGATATACTTCGGTGTGGAGCATTTTGTCCCCATGTTTGTGATGATCAGGTCTAGTATATTTTCACCTCTTGTGGGAATGGTGACAAGTTGTTCCATAGCATTTGAGTTTATGAACTCCAGGAACCTTTGGGCTAGGGTATTGGGGCTTGAGTAATGTTCCCAGTCTATGTTTGGGTAGTTGACGTCACCCAATATGATGGTGTTTGGAGAGACATTTATACTCTCCAGTGTATTCAGGAAGGCTGTGTGGGGTTCCTGAGTTTGAGAGGGTGGCCTGTAACATGCTACAAACTGTAGAGCAGTTTTGCCTATGGTAAACAGGGTAGTCATGAACCATCAGCTTTAACAACATGCAAAATATCTGCTAACCAATTCACATTCTAACAGATAGCATAACCTTCAAAAACCAAACTGGTTTGACTCTAGATCAGTTATGTTGCCTGCATCTGCATCAGTGAGTTCTGCTATCATGCATTTCATAGCTTTTCATATAAAGCTAGTGGCAATGCTGGCCTATAATGGCCTAGCATATAGAGGTGCCTCCATTGTGTAGGGGAGTCACAGTAGCTGTTTTCTAGACATTGGGCACAAATTATGTGCATAGACTGAGAGACAGAACAGTGTAAGGAAAGACTCTTAATGAGAATACATGGCACTGATTAGAATACAGCCTAGCATGTTGTCTGGTCCTATGTTTCATAGGTTCATAGGTGTGTACTAGTGGAATAGAAGTATACTAAACCAAGAAAAAGCGAAATAGATTCCACCAAACTCCAAAAAAAGGATGCGGAAGACACGATAGCCAAACCACCACAAATTTAATGTTTGTAAAAAGCAAAAGCACACCACATGAACACTTCGTATAAAATCTTGCTTACACCAACACATGAACGCCTTCCCAATACAAACGTTTTCGTCCAAATGGACTTCATCAGATAACCTGTTAAGCAATCAAGTACATCTAATATACACATTTGAAAAATGTTTTGACCAATCAATTGTGAAAATGAACTTACAAATCAACAAATCAAACCTTAAAACTAATTAAAAACTCATTATATTATGCTCTCCTATTAATTATCTTTAATTAACATGAAATTCATTGTAAACTTGTTTAAAATATATCTAAAATTGCTTCTTCATAATAAATATTCTAATAAATATTCTAATAAATAGATTAAAATATATTATTTATTAAAAAACACGTTGTTCATGTTTAAAAAGCTTAAAAAAGTTTAAAACCATTACACAGTGTTTTGTATTGACTTTAGTGCCATCTGCTGTCAAATGCGTGTAAACACACTCTTTTATTTTATATTTTGGCAGATCTCATTCTTAGAAGGGACAGAATTGATATGTGTTCATTTAATCCAGGTGACTTGTTTGCTTCCAAAGTCACCTGCCACCACAATTCCTTGTAGGCTATAATTTCCTCCCAAAGACCCCCTCTAATGTCCCAATTCACTTGGTCTAAGACAAAGAACTGAAATGTTGCATCTGAACAAGTCTTTGAGTGCCTAAAAATGGCATTTGTTTCTTTTTCTTTTTTTTTTTTTTTTTTTTTCACATCATACATGTGCTCATATATACGTCTCTTTAAAGTTCTTTCAGTCTTTCCCACGTAAAATGATGGACATTGTGTACACACTGCCAAATATACTATCCCCCTGGATTCACAATTATAGTATCCTTTACTATTTACCCATTTTTCTCTACTTTCTATAAATATTTTTTCTTTGTTAATTAGGTACTCACATTGTCTACAATGTTCTTCTTGCCAAAATATAAAATAAAAGAGTGTGTTTACACGCATTTGACAGCAGATGGCACTAAAGTCAATACAAAACACTGTGTAATGGTTTTAAACTTTTTTAAGCTTTTTAAACATGAAAAACGTGTTTTTTAATAAATAATATATTTTAATTTATTTATTAGAATATTTATTAGAATATTTATTATGAAGAAGCAATTTTAGATATATTTTAAACAAGTTTACAATGAATTTCATGTTAATTAAAGATAATTAATAGGAGAGCATAATATAATGAGTTTTTAATTAGATTTAAGGTTTGATTTGTTGATTTGTAAGTTCATTTTCACAATTGATTGGTCAAAACATTTTTCAAATGTGTATATTAGATGTACTTGATTGCTTAATAGGTTATCTGATGAAGTCCATTTGGACGAAAACGCTTGTATTGGGAAGGCGTTCATGTGTTGGTGTAAGCAAGATTTTATACGAAGTGTTCGTGTGGTGTGCTTTTGCTTTTTACAAACATTAAATTTGTGGTGGTTTGGCTATCATGTCTTCCGCATCCTTTTTTTGGAGTTTAGTGGAATAGAAGTATTAATTTTAGTCTTTAAAGGGGATTTTTAGAGTTTTGTCAGCAATTTATGAGGGTAAAAAAGCACACTTTCCTGACACTGTAGCATCTGCTGGAGGTGTTAGGAGGGACACTGCTAAACCTGTATGTGACATTATGATCTGTCCAGGCTAGTTGACTGGTATACATGGCATATATATAGCACAATCCACACTGTCACGAACATAACTCATGTCATCAATGTCGTCAAACAGCTATGTACATACTGTGTGCATCACCAGAACAGTATCACACATGCTTCGGGTATAACACCTGGGGGGGTCCGCACCATCAGCCAGTAATGTTTTTGCAATAAAAAGAATATCTAGGTATGGCCAATAAGATGTGTGACAGGTCACTGTGGCAAAGGTGGTATAATTCAGTTACACATCATTCGAAGATGTATAGGGTGGTACATGAAGAAGGGTGCATTGTACTCAGTTATTGGTGTGATGACATCTGTGAACTATGGAGTTATTGTGGCCTTTGATGTGGATGTTTTGCACAATCTCAAGAGTTGTGTTACATACAAGGGAGCAGTCACCACTGTGGCCACATGCTGGTAGACATTCCACATACCATCTACCCCAGTACACAGGTCACATACTAACTGGTCTGCTTATAAGTATGTGATGTCTACATTAGCATTGGTTTGTGCATTTGTTTTAATAATGTAATACATTCCCCCATTTTTTTGTTTCATCTGATTTGTTGTCATGGCTGTGCAGTAATCTTTGATGTGTGTCAATACTCTCTGAATTATACTAACATCACAGTTTTAGTCAATGATTGCCCATAATCCGCAGTCCTCCACACAGCTGTTTGAACACAGGATGTGTACGTCATTCTTGACATCTGTTACTTAAATAATAGACATGAAAAGGCCTAGAAAACAGCCCTGATGTGTGAACCTGATCACTAGACTCAAGATATATGTCACTTTACACATTTTAACACATTTAGATGCCACATATGAGATCCAGTGGATCAAGGAATAAGCAGAAAACCAGCATTGTTGTCACAGGTCTCAGCTATTGTTTGAGTGAAACAGAGTAGAGCAGTAGATGTGCTGCAGTGTATCCTGAAACCATGTTGAGTGGAGGTTAGCAGATTATTATCAAGCAGGAGTTTGAGTAACTAGGTATGCATACATTTCTCAAGTATTTTGGAGAAGTATATAGACAGTGTGGGCAATGGATTCAGCAGCAATTTAAAAAAAAGAAGGCAATTTGTCAGCAGAGGGTGAGCAAGGTTTGAGTCTGAGCAAGAGACATTTGATGCAGATGGTTGGAACTGGTTTAAATTAGAAACTATTGGAAGGTGTTTTGTTAGGGGATGTAGGGGGTAGAGGGAAAATTGTCATTTTGTGTTAGTTTTTGAATAGTTTCTATGAAATAGTTGTTTAGGAGACTAGCTGTTTTAGTAGCAGTGTTGTGTGGGAAGGGGTTGGGAGTGGTAGGGTTGCAAGGATAAAGGAGATTATTAATGGTAGTCCAGAATTTTGTTTGATTTTTCTGTGGGTTTGATTTGGTAGATTTGAAGAAAGTTTCTTATCATTGTTAGCTAGCTTTTTAGAGAGGTTTCTAAGTTCTTTGTATGCTGGAAGTAGAGGAGGAGATTTGTTTTTGACCCAGGCTTTCCAGACACTATTTCTTTTATGTATAAGGGAGCAGGTATGTTTGTTCAGCCAGGGGGCAAAGTTAGGTTTTATTCTGATTATTCTGGTAGGTGCTAGTGAATTTTTTATGTCCAGGAAAATCTGATTAAATAATTTAACAGCCTCATTGAGGGAAAGATGATGAAGGAAGGACCAGTTTATGCTATCCAATTTAAAGTTAAAAGTATCTGGACTGAAGATGGCAAGTTTATGGGATTCTCAATAAAGGTGGTTTTAGGTGGCTGCTGGGAGTACCTTTGGATGTAGGTAGGAAGATGGTCACTAAGAGAATTTGGAAGTGCCCCAGGGTTATGTTATAGATTGGGATCTCAGGTGAGGATCCTGTCTAGTATAGGTCCAAAAATGGAGTTTTTATTAGTGCGAGTAGGGGAGGTGATGAGTTGGTGGAAGCTGTGAAGACTGATGCTGAGTTTAGGAAATAAAGTTGTATATTTAGTCCAGTCTATGATGGTTTTGTATGCCATGTTATGAGTGATCCATGAGAGGATATTCTCAAGGACAGAAGAATTGTTTCCTGGATGGATATATATAGAGGTTAGGGCAATTTTTTGTGTGAGTTTAGGTGACAGTTTAAAATAATAAGTTCATCAGGCTCAAAGTTAGGTAGAGAAGTGATAGTGTGGAGAGAATAAGTTGATTAGAGTAGAGGATGGCAATGCCTCCAACTGTCTTTTTTAACTCTGTCAGAACAAAAGATGTTATAGCCTGGAGGTAAGATTTTGGTGTTTGTAATATGTGGTTTTAACCAGGTTTCTGACAGGGTAAGGATATGGAAGGAGGTAGTGTAAGCAATCCAGGAATGCAGTTCTGTGGTATTATTTAAAATTCCTTGAATGTTTAAAGAGTAAATATTTAATGTCTTGGGGGGTGTCGGTGAGAGTGGGGTTGAGAGATATGAGGTAATTGGCTGTGAGAGATAGTAGCAGGAGGACCTGGGTTGGGATGGATGTCCCCATCCAGAAGAAGTGTATCTATGAAAGTAGTAAAATATGTGAATAGGTCTATATTGGTAGATCTTCTTGACTTCAGAGTATAGGAGTATGAGTTGTTTGGAAATGTGTTCATATTGAAGAGGTTGGAAGGAGAGAAATAATACAGACTTAGAGATGTGAGTGGAGGAGGGTGCTGTTGCTGTGATTGATGGAGAGAGTGGGTGGAGGATTTTGATAAAAGCGTGTGATGTGGTAAGAGGTTCATAGTGAAAGGAAGAAGAGAAGAGTAGTTAAGTGGTATGCATGGATTGTAATGACAGATAAGTAGTGAATCAGATCAAGAAGTGACAGTTAAAGATAGGTAGGTGTAATTACCAATAAGGTTAGTTAAGAAATAGGGGTGCTGATTAGTATGTAATATGGTAACTGGCTTTAGAGGTAAGGTAGGAAGCTACAGGGAGAAAAGATATATATTTAGGGAGAGTAGGAGGGAGAATTATGATAGAAGTGAGAATGGTGAGAGGATTGTTAATTGGTGGAGAGAGCTGATTAGTGTGAGCAAAGAGAGGAGGCATGGAGAAGAAAGTCTAAATTTAGGGAAAGTGGGGTTGGGTGGGAATGGGGGTAGGGTATGGGGAACAAACCAGGCAGGCTGAACTAATGTCCAACTTGTTTGCTACATAGACTATCAGCCAGCTGATGTAATTACTGGAGGTCAGTGCTTTTAACAGTGTTTAACCTTACAGAGCATAAGTCAGATTGAATTTCTATGGGCTTTGAATTCTTACATAAAAGCTTGCTGTAACAGTTGTTAGAAGGGGTATTTTCATTGTTATTTATGCTTGGTCTTTTTTTATTTGCATATTAGGGCAGGAGAGAACACAGCTGCAGAGGCTAAATATTTTATATTAAAAGGGGGAAGACTGAGCAAGTTTGGGTCTGACTAGTGTGGAACAGACATAGATGCAGTATTAGCAACTCACACATATCTATTGCACACAGCCAGGACATTACAAGTGTCCATTTAGGAAAGGTCCATGATTACATGTTGTTCTATCCCACAGATAAGGAGAGTCAAGACATGTCTATACATGCATGCAGCAGGTGCTGTTCACTCCCACTCAAATGGATGCATGTTGCTATACACCCATCAATGAGAAGATATTCCACCTGGATGGTGTGTTGAAGTGTGGATCCAACCGCTTCAGATAGGTGTATGTTTTGAGTCATGCTATAGGCGATTTGTGATGTTGTCACAGCCCAGTAAGTCTGTATGCTAATCCTGGAAGACAGTGCATACTGCCTATCTTGGTCTGGCCTATGGTTTTGACACAGTTCCCTATTCAGGTATCATTCCTAAATTCTCCCAGCTGGGGATTAACCCTTATGTCACTAGCTGGTTAGCCAATTGGCTCACTGCCAGAACACATGCTGTGAAAGTTGGTGAATCAACTTCTACCAGTAGAGCTGTCAACAGTAGGGTACCACAAGGATCTGTGCTGGACCATTTACTGTTTGGAATCTATTTATTGGCAGTCCGTGCTAACATATATGGTCTTTGGCTTACCATGTTTGCTGATTATTGCATATTGGGTTCAAACATTGAATCCACCAATGATATTAACATATTATAGGAAGGGCTAGCACAGACAAATGATTGATGCAATAGCCACATGGTATGCAGATAAATGCAAAAATGTGTCATTATTTTTGCTTTCTTCAAAGTGGAATCCCCTGCTAATTACAGCATTGACAAGACTCCCCCCTAATGCTCAAACCCAGTGGTGCAAGACCTGGGAACACAGGTATATAGCAATTTGAATTTCAACGACCAAGCTTTCACAGTTGTATGGAAAGGCTATGGTATGCACTTCATAAGCCAGGGTATTCTAATCAGATCTGAGGATATTATAACATCACTGTACTCGACCTTTATTAGAACACTAATGGAGTACAATGCTTCTTTTTGCAATGTACCTCATCAAACACCTTCAACAGCTGGATATACCACATGGTTTTCTCACTAAGAAAATACAGGGCCTAAAAAACATGCCATGATGTATGTGGATAGAATGAAAGCCCTGTCTTAGTAGTCTGTATCATATACATACATCTCAACTCTCCAGATTTTTGCAGACTGCCCAGATTTTTGGCTTATATTTTTGACCTATTCCACATAACATTTGTGGCTTTCTGGCAAATTTTGGGATGCTTTGAGGATTAAGGTCATTAAATAATGACATAGATTTGGGTTTCAGTCTTCAAATCCTTCAGAAAATGTATGTTAAAACAAATCCAGATACTCAAGCAACTTTTAAGTTTATAAGAGCACTATTCAAAACATGTCCCTATTTTTGACCCTTTGTCCCCTCATTTTGTCTGGCTTTGTCCAGATTTCTTGCAGTACTTTTTTCAGAGGTATGATTGTATTGGATGAGGTGACTTGTGTTTGCCCTGATGGAAATACTGCACATCCACAAATCAGCTATAGCTGGTGATATCAGCTGAGTCTGGTGAGAGGAAGATGACAACAGCAGTGTCCCACATACTGTTGTAAAATGCTCCCTATAATGTCAAACAACTGCACAGACAAACACATACACCAGTTGACTGCAGTGAGACCAGAACCCCTACCTATGTAAATACACCAAATAGAGCACTCTGTATTTAATGCAAGTGCCACAGTACTAGTCTGACTTGGAAAGTGTCAGACAACACTTTATAGGTGATGACATCAGTAGTGTCTGGTGAGGTGAAGATGGTAATAGCAGTGTTCCACATGCTGGTGAAAAATGCTATCTCTATAATGTCAAGCAAGTGCGCAAACACAGACACACACACACACACACACACACACACACACACACACACACACACACACACACACACACACACACACACACACACACACACAGACACACACACACACACACACACACAAACACACACACATGACTGCAGTGAGAACATATACACACAAGTTGACTGCAGTGAGAACAGAACCCCTACCTATCTAACTACTGACTAGAGAACTCAGTACTTTATGCAAACACCATGGCACAAGTCTGACTTTTACAAGGTGGCAGGAAAACTTATACTGGATGACATCAGTAGTAGACGGAGTGAAGGTGCTATGAAGCCTGCATGAAATGGATAGCTAGCCATGTCCAACTGTTAAGGTATTAAAGTTCTGCATGTTACCAGATTGATGAGTGCACAATGTGTGGCATTTGGTGGCTGTGTTTCCATTGTGCAGGTATACTTTAAGAGACAGCTTTACAAAGTATATGGAAACAGGTGTCCACATTACAAGTACTGGAAAATCTGAATGTGTATTGTCATTATAAAGATGTGCATGGTATATAACAGAACATTTTATATTTATTTATGTATTGTATTTGATATATTTGTGAACAACTACTCAGACACCAAGGTTGCAGTGCATGGGGCAAGGTAACAGATGGCTGCATTGTAAATAGATGTCATTTTCTTAGATGGTGCCATCATTTTGTTTGTTTGTTTCTACATATAGGTTTATGGCATAGAGACTAATTGGAGAGTAAACAAATGTAATACATGCTATTGTCTACTTTGCAAAGAGCACTGCCAACCAGCGGGTTTGCGCTATGGTTGTCAAAGTGTTTGTGCATGTAGGAATCACATTTCAACCACTTTCCCTATGTGTGCAGAGTTAAGCATATACAGATATGAGCCTCACTGCTGAAATTCTGAGAGTTCTCAATAATGAGGGTATGAAACACACCTGGGGCTTAGCTGACTCTGTGGCAGCAGCTGTAAATGCATTGACACATTTCTTTTGGAGCCCAGATGAAATAGGGTTTGAATTCAGGTGTATGTAATACTTTTCAATAAGTAGTGATAATGCAATGAAATTATTCTTTATACTACATTCATTGTGTGGAACTGTGTGTTGACATAGTGCAGTGCATTTAATCAGTATTGCATGGAGGTAACCACACCACAGAAGAGCCATTCAAAATCATTTGACATTGGTGCTCGATGCTAAACTCCTTGCAAACATAGAGGCCAAAAAGTGAAGGACTCCATTGTTTTTTTTTAATTATGTGTGCTGTGTATAGTTTTATGTGCTGGCTTGCCGGGCCTAATGCACAACCTTCAATGAAGGAACACACGTTCATGCATGTCACCACACAGAAGACGCTCTAACTGAGAATCGAATGGGCAACGTCTAACTGTGAGGTGACAATGCTACCGCAGCACCACCACCACAGTATCAAGCAAACAAACAAACACGTGTGCTGTGTATGATTTTATGTTTTGACCAGATTACAGATGTTAAAACGGGGTAGCTAGGAAAGTGCTGAAATGAGGGGTAAGCAGGGAGAAGAATAAAGGGAAAGCAATATAGGAATTTGCAGGAGAGAGGTACAGAAGAATCACAGCTATCCATTTCTTCAACAGTGTAAAATGGAAATATGTACACAATATTAACTGAAATTGGACTACCACCTCCACAAAGATCTGTGACAGCAATGCAGTGATGATGTATAGATGACTGGACTAAATCAAGTGTGTCAAGAAGACGTGTGTAAAATGGAGAGCTATGCATATGATATTTTTTTTTGATCTGACAGGTGACCATTTTTTTTTACTTCAGTAAGAGAAGAATGTTGGGTAAGGGACATTGGCATTTTCTGGTCAGATAAGTTGGGTAGGTGAGGAAGCAAATGCAAACAAACATGGCAAACAATTTAAGACACAGGGATGGTGAAGAACACAAACGTTTAGGGGACACCATGATTGGGGAGAGGGGGGAACAATGCAAGCCCATGCTTGTCAAACAGTGAGAATCTAGTCCTCACCTGCAGGACTGTCATCATTGTACTCTTACTCCACTGGCTGCTGGACTGCTTGACTAATGGTTTATCTTGGTTAAGTTAAGGTAGTGTGTCTCTATCCACCCTGTAGCCATCAACAATTTCCACCTCCTGAAGACTGTGTTAAGTTAAACAGGGTCTGAAACTCTTCTCCTTCTTGGCCGTGGTCTATTAGCAGAAGCAGTATAGACTTCAACCTGTTGCACATAAACATTAATTAAAGCAACAGCAGCCCCTAGCATTCTTTCTGTGTAGGCTGCTTTCCTTACCTGTATTCCAATAGGTTTTGGAATTTGCAGGCAAAACCATCACTGAGTGTACGTGGTAGCTTTACAGCTTGTTTAATAGCTCCTCCATTATGGATTGGTTGATTAGCATACAATTTAGCTGATTATGCTGTAATTAGAATGCCACAGTTTTCACCATGGTAGCACAACCAGTGCACTACCATGTATGCATTGCACCACAACACGCACATGGTCTTAGCGGAAAGAGTAGGGTTTATTGAATCTGACCAAAGGTGTTTTCATATTTAGGTAAAGTGGAATACAAAGAAAATGAGATCATTAAATAAATAAAAACTAATAAAGGTGTGATTAACTATAGTCAGAAAGAAATAATGAATGTGATTCAAGAATGTGTTAGAAATGTGTATGAGAAAAAGAAATATGAAAAAAAATCAGATACAGAGAAAATGATTTTTGGATCATGCTTTGGATATATTAGATAACAGAATTACTTTGGAATAGATAAATGAAGTAGTATAAAATGTTAAGGTGGCTTTAGTTGCAGGTTTGGATGGTTTAGGTTGTGATCAAGATGCACTCGCTTGAAGCACTCCTCAAAATGGAGAACATCGACATTTGTGCTGTAATGGAAACCTGGTTTAATGCAGCAGAGAGAACCCCTGCACTACCAGGCTATAACTCATTCCACATCTTTTGGCCACAGAACATGGACTGAAGCTCCAAAAGTGGTGGTGTCTCCATATTCATAAAGGATATGCACACCTCCAGACTAGTAGCCAAGCATAACGCATCTGAGATACTCCAGGTATAACTACATTAGGTAAAACGGTGATTCAGGTTGTAGCCTGCTATAGGTCCCAAACCATGTCCGAAGACTCTCATGTCACATTCCTAAGCACCCTGGAAACTATTAAGATCCATCCCAGCACTCTCATACTGGGTGACTTCAATTACCCCTCCATCAACTGGGAAAACTACTCATGCAGCAATGCACTGGCCCAATGCTTCCTGGAATTCATCAATTCCAATGCCCTGGACCAGCTCATTCTTACCCTCACTAGAGGAAGCAACATCCTTTATCTGGTTATTATGAACATGGCCAACCATTGCTCTACAGCAATAGTCAATTCTTCCCTGGTTAGATCTGACCACAAACTAATCACCATGGAAATACACATCTCACCTATACCTCCCGCAAAGGTATCCACCATGAAAAACTTTTCCAAATCTGACTTTGGACTCCTAAAAACAGATGCGGCTAACTTCACGGCACCCAAGCCAATGGAAAATAGATGCATGACTGCTGAATCATACACCAATGCACTGTACGAACATGTATATAAATGCATGAAACTAGCCTTTCCACCAAAGGCAAGCGCCCGATCTGGTGGACCCCAGCCATAAACAAACTTTACAACAGAACCAAGACACTCTTCTCCAAAAAAGGAAGCCAATCTGGTGGCCCCCTGCCATTAATAAACTCTGCAAAAGAAGGAAGAAACCATTGCAGAAAAATGTGAAGTTCTAAGATTGGACAAAAATTCCCTTATCAGCCTCAACAAAAATTTGAGATCCCTCATCAAAATGTCCACAACCAGCTATGAAGGCAGAATTGCAGCAGACAATGAAAACAACCACAAATTCTGCTATAGTTACATCAAGAATCTCCATGGCAATACCCGGATTTGCTCTGAGTTACTGCACAATGGTACCTCCTATACTGAGCCAACAGATATTACCAACATACTGGCCAACAGATTCAGTGACAACTTTACCCCTCTCTTTCCCCCTAAAGGATCAATCTCAATACCAGAAAAATGCCAGGCACCCAACATTACTGCAGCACAGGTTAAAGCTACATTTTCCATGGCCAAGAATACAGCTTCCATGGGACCCAACAATATCCCTGTCTGTGTTCTACATGAATTAGAAAGTGAAACTGGCTCCACATCTGTGTGCCATGTTCACTCACAGCCTCACCTCAGACTTTGTCCCTACCGAATGGTGCACTGCTGCAGTCATCCCTCTCCATAAAAAAGGAGCAACTACAGACAGTGGAAATTATCATCCCATTAGCCTGCTGAGTCTGATATGTATACATCATCATGGACCTAATTAACAAGGATATATGGAATCTCCAAACTCTAGATCCCACACAGTTTGGTTTTGTAAAAGGTAGATCATGCTTGATCAACCTGGTTGACTTGTTTAAGTCAGTCACCAGAGCCTTGGATGAAGGTAAGGCAGTTCATACAGCCTACCTCAATCTGGCCAAGGCCTTTGATACCATTTCTCACTCAGGAATTATTGATAAACTCACAAAACTAGGCATCATGCCCTATATCATTAGGTAGGTTGCAAATTGGCTCACAGATATAACTCACAGTGTGAAAGTAGAAGACTCCAAGTCAGACTGCCAACCAGTCATGAGTGGAGTCCCACAGGGATTGGTCATGAGTGATCTCCTGTTTGGCATCTACTTCTCAGAAGTCAAGGCCAACACAGAGGGCCTCTGGATGACCAAGGTCACAGATGACTGCAAGCTGGGAGCCATTAGCTCTCCAAATGATGCAAACATCTTACAGAATGCCCTCACTGAGACCAGTGACTGATGTTGAAACCATGGCCTTAAGCTTAATGCCAAAAAATGTGTCGTCATCCCCTTTGTGAAAAACTCAGTTCCCACTAATTACCACATTGATGGGAGCCCACTGATTACTGAAGGCATTATAAGAGATCTGGGGACAAAGGTTGACAGCAACCTCTCCTTCGACCACCACATTGCCACTGTGTCAGAAAGTCCTTCTATGTGGCACATATCACTATCAAAGGTTTGAATCCAGGAAGAAAGAGGTCATCATTTCTCTCTACTCTTCCCTCATTAGATCAATCATAGAGTATAATGCCCCATTTGGCATGTTCCTCACTAGACACCTGCAACAGCTGGAGAGGCCACAAAAGTACTTCACAAAGAGGATCATAGGCCTTAAACACATGCCCTACATGGACAGACTCAAAAAACTCCAGCTATTCTCTGTCTCATATCATCTACTAAGAGGCAATCTCTGCTTATCTTACAAAGCCATGCCTGACCCAGGTCTGTTAGAAATGCTTCATCTAAAAAATTCCCAGTCCCTCCACACCACACACTCCAGACACCTCAACCTCATTACCACAATCAAAAGAACATGCTGGAGGGACAGGTTCATAAGCCTGAGATTGCTCATGCTCTGTAATAGACTTCACATGCATGTCAAACAAAGCACCTCACTGGCCCTCATCAAGAGAAATCTTAATGAGTGGATAGGGAATAGAGAGTTCATCCCGGGGATCACTCCAGTGGCTTCACTTGACAGGCACTGGGAACTAACGTTGGGTGGCACAATGCCAGGGCACTTTTATGGGCAAGGCTTGTAAAGGCTCCAGGGCCTAGTACACACCTATGAACCTATGAAACTAGTAGTTAAAAAACTTGCCAAGCATCCACCAAGCTGAAAAACATACAGAACTTTTATTATATTAACATGAGATAAGTGCTTTCACACAGTATTGTGCTTCATCAGATCCATCAACATGTAACAATTAATACCATATATTTATAATAAAATTCAAAACAAGATAGTCAATTAAAAACAATCAGTAATTACTGGTGTAATCTATGTTTTTAAGCAAAGGCATTAAAGGTATAGCAGCATTTATCCCCAGGGATTTATCTGCCTGCATCCTAAGAATCCATTTAGTTTCCGCTAACTGAAATCTATTATTAACCCCCCCTTTTATCTAACTGTACAAGCTGCAGTGCCATAAATTCAAAAACATGACCTGAGTGTAGATAAATATGTTTGATTAATGCATTGAATAGATTATTACGTCTAATGTCACCCTGATGCTGTAGGATCCATTTCTTAAGCATCCTTAAAGTCTTCCCTATATAAAAAGAAGTACAGTATCTGCACTTTACCAAATAAATTAATCCTTTAGACTTACAATCAGCATAAAATCTAGCATTAAAAATACAGTCTGTAGTAGGATGTTTAAAACTACTGTCTCTGGGTATAAAATTACAAGCTTTGCAAGTTCTACAAGGAAAAGTACCCATACGAGCAGAAACAACATGGGGAACATTAGTAGATCTATAACATAGCTGCCTATTTAAAGACAAATTATTCCTAAAAGTATAACTGGGTCTATCACCCAGAATATTTCTAATCCTTTCATCTGAAAGGAGAACCAGCCAATATTTATTAACAATTTCTCAGACTTGTTGAACAGTATTACCATAAGTCAAAGGTAACCTAAGAGTACTGGTGCGCCTCAAGTCATTGATATTACCAAATAACTGAGGTTCGCCTAACCTATTGAAGTATGGTGTACCTATATCATCACACAGGCTATCAACCTCATATAACGTCCTGTCTACTAATTTTTTCTAATAACCCCTATTAATAAAGTCCCCCTTAAGTCTATGTGCAGCTTCTCTAAATTCTGCATATGTAATCTAGACATTCTCAAAAATTGACCCTTAACAATGTTGCTAAAAACATGTTTAGGGTGCATGCTCCTTTGGTGAAGAAGGGCATTTTTTCTACATGGCTTCGTAAATAGTGAAGTATGGATGACACTATTAGTTAAAGTTAATTGATTGTCTAAAAATTAATGAAGATTGATGAATAATTCAATGAAAACCTAAAACAGTCATTACTTTGCTCTAGATAATATACAAAATTCAACAAATCATGTATCGTACCTTGCCATAAAATAAAAATGTCATCTACAAATTGTTTTGAATATCCATGATTAGATAGGACCACCCTGTTCTCCCAGTCCACTAACATAAGGTTGGCGTAACTGTTATCCCAGGGGGTCCCCATCGCTACACATACTTTTTGCCTATATAAAACGTCTTTAAATAAAAATACATTATTATACAAAATAAAACTCAATCCTTTATCAAGTAAACTTACTTGTGATTAAGTTAAATCAATAGAGGATAAATTATAAACTAGTGTCGATTCTTGTTGCAGCCTGCATCTTCCATAATTTGCTCGTTCTCTAGTGATATCTTCCATTTCATCCATTCTTGACTGAAGCTCTTCCCCCTGCCTGGTTGCTGCGGTAACTTGAAAGAGGCTGGGAAGCTCAAAAAAACATGATCAAGGGACATGGAGGTATTTGTATCCTTCGGTCTAGCTCCATTAAATGAGGAATGAGTAGACTGTTCTCCCACAGGTGAAGCAGTTAAATTGCCTCTAGATGTATCAGCAGGATGCAATGATATCTGCACATGCTTTTCTAACCCTAAACATTAGGATCAGTATGAAGTGATTGCAGCTGTGTTTGTCCAGACTGACTAAGAGATGCCACAGGTACTTTGCCATCATCTACATTCAGTGTCTATTCGGACCCCTGAGGCCACACAAAAATGTAGCCTTTTTTAAAGGCAGCAAAGGCTCCCTCAAGCTTTCTCTTTTTTATCATTTGTCGTTTATCATCATAAGCCATAACATTTAGCAACACATTATCAATTTCCATCTTGTGAGAAGCTTCTTTATAATTAAGGTATAATTCATTTTGGAATACCTCCATTTTGTCAGCTAATTCTTTCTCTTGTGGAGTAAAGAATTCATTCAATAATTTCATATAACTAAAGCTTATATCCATATTAAGCAACTGCCACTGCTTTAATAGTTCAGGAAAAATATTACCATAGGTAGACATGCGGAGAACCCGCAAGTCTCTTGGTACCATTTTATGATGAAGGCATGCCTCCATATGGAGACATTGCCATTGCATCCTTTTAAGTTTAAAAAGACCAGTCTCTTTCAAAGTGTTCTTAAACATACCCCAATTGTGAGATTCTGGTTTGGTTCACTTGAAAAAGTGCATCTCAAGAAGGGGTTAGCTTCCATATTAATTAGTTGCTTAAACCGTTGTCGACTGGATGTCCCCATATTGGGCTGATAGCTCAATTCAATATCAATCTGTTCAGCCAGGGACTTCTATGGGCTAGGTTTGTAAAGGTTCCAGGGCCATTAGCCTAGTACACACCTATGAACCTATAATGTATATATGTGTATATGGGTCTCTATCATAATGTTGAAAAGTCATAACATTGAACTCATAATGTTGAGCCCATTTTATTGAAAACTCATTTCTTTTAAAAGTGTAGAACTGCAGAAGTCAGACATTTTCAGAAATCAGTGTCCCTCTGTTCTTTTTCTTACCAAGAGCAAAGCAGTTCTCAGGAGTTAATGGAAAAGTGAGTCTAGCACAGTAAGTATGAATTGTGATGTTCAGTATCAAGTTGTATTATGTTGTACCCCCAGATCTGTAGATGTCTATGATTGCTTTTGAGTGCTGATTCACTGTGTGTTTTTTTCTTCATGGTTAGGCAACCATGGATTTAGTATAAATAAGGAAGGGGGTCACAGGATCAAAGCCCCCCACACGGAGAGTGCAGGGGGCATTTTCTTTGGTTCATTTGTTATGAAGTATGTTTTCAGTGAAATGATTTAAGATGAAATGAACATTAGATGAAATGAGTTTAAAGCTATGGGGTTGATGAAATGAATTTAGATGAAATGGGCTTTTGAAGTTATGATATATATCTATATTTATATCTATATCTATCTATACACACACATATATATATATATATATATATATATATAAAGAGAGAGAGAGAGAGAGAGATATGCAAAACTATATATATATATATATATATATATATATATATATATATATATATATATATATATATAGGTATAGGACTATTCACTGAAAGCTCAATTCACTGAAAACACAATTCACTGAAACACATTTCACTGAAAGATATATATGGCCTTTTCCCCATTGCAGTGCAACCATGGAATTAGTATATATAGTAAGAGGGGTGTTGGGAGCACTGCCCCCCACATTGGGAGGTGTTGGGGGCCTAGTCCCCCACCTATTTTAAATATTTTGAACTATATACATGGATACTTGCAATTCTAATAATTTACTCTTTTCTGAACATAATATATATCCCCCAATATGGGGGGCAGTGCCCCCCCTACTATATATACTAACTTCAGGGCCGCACTACAGCGAGGAAAAGGCCATATATAACTTTCAGTGAAATGTGTTTCAGTGAATTGAGCTTTCAGTAATTTGTGCACAGTCATTTGACTTTCAGTGAAATGTGCTTTCAGTGAATAGCCCTAGACCCATATAAAAAAAATAAATAAAATATATATATATATATATATATATATATATATATATATATATATATATATATATATATATATATATATATGTATATATATTTATGCAAAAGACACACTGGCAGAACTTCTTTGGGTTAAGATTATGAATCAATGCTTAAATGAAGGTAAAATAAAAAAGTAAATATATAAATATACGAAGACATATGCATACATATATATATAGGTTCATAGGTTCATAGGTTGGTGCTAGGCTATTGGCCCTAAGGTCTATGCAAGCCTAGCCATAACAACTCCCTGGAAATTTCTTCCCACAATATTTAATTCTCTGGGCCCCTGTCTAGCAGGACGACTGACATGATCCTCGGGGTGAATTTCCTATCTCCCATCCAATCATCGATGTTCCTTTTGAAGAGGGCCAATTAGGCTCTCTGCTTGACGTGTATGGGCAGTCTATTCCAGAGTATGGGGAGTCTCTGGGTCAGGAACCTATTCCTCCAGCATGTTTTGTTCATTGTGATGATAAGGTTTAGATCCCTGGAGCGTGTGGCTCTGAGGGATTGGGATTTCTTTAAGTGGAGCATGTCCAACAGCTCTGAGTTTGACATGGCCTTGTATGTTAAGCAGAGATCTCCTCTGAGTAGACGATATGCCACAGAGTATAGCTGGAGTTTTTTTAGACGGTCAGCATATGGCATCTGCTTTAGGCCTGTGATTCTTTTAGCGAGGTATTTCTGTGACCTTTTCAGCTAATGCAGATGTCTTGTGAGGTACATACCAAATGGGGCATTATACTCTATAATGGGTCTAATGAGGGATGAGTACAGTGGGACTATGACCTCCTTTTTTCTTGATGAAAAGCCCTTAGTGATGAGGTGTGCCACATAGAAGGATTTTGTGACTGTTGTGGTGATATGGTTATCAAAAGTGAGACCACTGTCCACTTGTGTCCCTTAAGTGTCTCATCACACTTTCGATGTTTAGTGTCCTGCCACCTATGTGGTAGTTCTTGGGTACATGTTTTTTTCCAAAGGGGACAACTATACATTTCTTGGCATTAAGCTTGAGCCCATGGCTCTGACACCAGGCATTTGTTTCTGTAAGGCCCTTTTGTAGAATATCCACATCATTTGGGATTCAGTAATGGCTCCCAGTTTGCAGTCATCTGCAAACTTTGTTAGCCAGAGTCCCTTAGTGTTGGCCTGTACTTCAGAGAAGTAGATGCCGAACAAGAGTGGTCCCAGGACTGAACCCTGAGGTACTCCACTTGTCACTTGTCTGGAGCTGGATTTGGAGTCGGCTACTTTTACAGTCTGGGTTTTGTCATTAAGCCAGTTGGAAACCCATCGAGTGGCGTAGGGATTTATGCCCAGCTTAGTAAGTTTATCTATGATTCCAGAGTGGGGGATGGTGTCGAAGGCCTTGGCGAGGTCCAGATAGGCTGTGTGGACCGCCTTACCCTCATCCACAGCTCTGGAGTCCAATTCGAAGAAGTCAATCAGATTCAGGAGACAAGATTGGCCCTTCACAAACCCAAACTTGGTGGGGTCCAGTGTTTGAAGGTTGCCAATGTCTTTGTTTATAAGTTCCATGATAATGCGTTCCATGCCCTTACAGATCAGGCTTGTCAGACTGATGGGATAATAGTTCCCGGGATCCAAGGTGGAGCCTCCTTTGTGGAGCGGGATAACTGTAGCTGTGCACCAGTCAGTGGGCACGAAGTCTGAGGTGAGGCTATGATGACACTTAGGTGTGGTGCCAGTTCATTTTGTAGTTCATGTAGTACTCAGCCTGGGATGTCATCTGGTCCCATGGATGCTGTATTCTTAGCTTTGGAGAGTGCTGTTTCTAACTGTGTGGCTGCGATTATCGGATTTTGGCAATCTTTTGGTATTGAGATGGGCCCTTTAGGGGGTGAGAGGGGGGTGAAATTGGCACTAAATCGATCTGCCAGTATATATATATATATATATATATATATATATATATATATATATAAAAAAACTACTGTTCGCAATGTCGAACCAAATGCTCGACGCATTTGACTCAACATTTTTGTCAAAACCACCATGTGATAGCCATATAGGAGCTGATGTAAATCAAACTCCTATACAGCTATCATGTTTTTGCAGGGGGCCAAGCCCCCTTGCACCCCACCATGTAAGGGGTTGCGTTCCCCACACCCCCTCTACTTATATATTCTAACTCTGAGATCGCACTACAGTGGGGATGTGGATGAATTTCCACTCCTCACTGTACCGCAATCTCCATGCAGATAGTCGATTTCCACTTATGCGAATGCAGTTGTGCACTCGCATAAGTGAAGTGACTATCTGGTGCAAAACTGCTTGTGCGTTCGACATTCTGTTTTTTGGCACATTGCAGCCGATAGAATGTCATTCTCACAAACAATAGTAAACCTATATATACATATAAAAATATAGGTTCATAGGTTCATAGGTAGGTACTAGGCTATTGGCCTAAGGCCTATATAAGCCTAACCAAGGGTACCCTGGCTTTCGCCACCCAAGAAAATTATTTTCCTGTGCCCCTGTTGAGGAGAGCCACAGAAGTGATACCAGGGGTGAATTTCCTGTCTCCATTTTATTTTGGTGGGAACTACTGGCAAAGAGATTTTTGTGTTTTTATCTGATTGGCCTGAGGGTTTAACTTTAGACAAGTCTTTCTTCTTGATTGTATAGAAGAATTACGTTATGTAAGATTTTGGTCAGAGGTTCATTGTGCCCATGGCTACAAGATTTGGATTGCTTCTAAAACCATCTGGAAATACAAACCTAATATAAGTATATGTTTTGCACTTGTTCTAACTGTTTCAGTGATATTTAATATGTGTGTGCTACATTTACTTATTTGGTTGAATTTATCACTGTTTTTCAGCCTGTACTTGTTAAAAATGCTCCATCTGCTTCTTACTGTACTGCTCTTAGATTGTTGTTGTTTTAACAGTGTTCTGCAAAAGGTGTTCTGAGTTTGCCAAAATATTTCTAGGTTTTGTAAAGTTTTTTTGTGGTGTGAACATTTACAAGGCTTAGTGAACTTATTTCCAAGGATTCTTGATATTTATGTGGGAACTTCTGGTCAATATCTTTTTGTGTTTTTGTCTATTTGGCCTGAGGAATTAACTTTAGAAAGGTCTTTCATCTTGCTGGTATAAAAGAATGACATTTTGTAAAATTCTGCTCAGAGCTTCCTTGTGCCTATGAATACAAGATTTGGATTGTTTCTAAAACCATCTGGAAATATAAAGCTGATATAAGTATATTTTTTGCATTTTTCTAACCATTTCAGTGATATTTAATAATTGTGTGCTGCGTTTCTCTATCTTTTTCAATTTATCACTGTTTTTCAGCATGCACCTGTTAAAGGAACCCCATCTGCTTGTTACTGTACTTCTCTTAGGTTGTTGTTTTAACAGTATTCTGCAAAAGCTGTTCTGAGTGTGCCAAAATATTTCTAATTTTTGTGAAGTTATGTGTGTTGTGAACATTTATCAGAGTTAGTGAACTTAGTTCCAAGGATTCTTTATAGTGCAGGAATCCTTACTTCTGTTCTAATATGTATCACACCTATTAAGTTGCCTGTCACTGCTATAAATGTGATATTGGAAAATCCTCCCAGTCCTATTGAATCAGCTCATTTTACTGACTACACTGAGATCACTTGGGAAGGCCCACCCCTTAGTTCCTTAACCTTGAATTATCTTCTGTTTCCTCCCTTACTACTTAAAATAAATTATACTTTATTCAGCTGCTTTTACTGCACTTGTGTCTTTTCCTACTTTACTGGTTGTTGGTAACCTGATTAAATTGCAATTATTATTCTAAGCCTCTTAGTTTTTGTTTAAGGACTTGGGTTTCAGGCCAATTATTTTACATTAAGAAGTTTTTTGGTATACACTGTTGTGGGAGGAGAGGATATCCTCTGCACTTCTGAGATGGGAATTGCTGGGTGAAGGCTTATTGTGCCTGTTGTCCTAAGTGTTTTTGTTCCAGTGTAAACACTTGGATTCCAAACCAGTTATTTTACATTAGAAAGATGTGTGATCTAAACTCTTGTGGCAGGAGGGGATAGCCTACACCCTTCTAAGCTGGGAATTGCTGGTTGAAGGCTCATTTTGTCTGTTATTCTGAAAGTGTTGAAAGTGTCTTAATTCTGGTTTAAGCACTTGGGCTCCAAACCAGTTATTTTACATTAGTAGGGTTGTAGTCCAGACTCATGTGGCAGGAGAGTGTGGCCTACACCCTTCTAAGTTGGGTATTGCTGGTGAAGGCTTATTGTGCCTGTTATTTTAAGTGGCTTTATTCTGGTTTAAGCACTTGAATTCTAAAATAGTTACTTTACATTAGGAATATTTGTGGTCTAAACTCTTGTGGCAGGAAAGGATAGCCTACAACCTTCTAAGCTGGAAACTGCCTGTTGAAGGCCTATTGTGTCTGTTATTCTGAAGTGTCTTAGTTCTGACTTACACACTTGGGCTCCAAAACCAGTTGTTTTACATTAGGAAGGTTTGTGGTCTAAATTCTTGTGACGGGAGAGTGTGGCCTACACCCTTGTAAACTGGGATCTGCTGGTGAATCACTGCTTTATTTAAACTTTTTTTGCTGCTGTAACTGTGATATTATACACTTTGCATTTCTTTTACTTCTGCATTTTTTAGCATAAGCCAGATTCAGACTTCCAAATTAGCTTCCTCAACTAAGGACAACCATAAGGCATTCTACAGTTACATCCGTAACCTAAAAGGAAAGGCCCAAATTTGAGCCAAACTGGCAGTTAATGATACCTCGTATGCTGAGCCTGTGGACATAGCTAACCTGTTGGCGGACAGGTTCTGTGAAAACTTCACTCCCCTGCCCCACCACACGTATACCATGACATCCCTACCACCTGTCCTCTACCTTGTATCTCTAAAGATCAGCTGGTAAAAGCCCTCTATAAGGCCAAAAACACAGCATCTATGGGACCTGATAACATCCCAGGCTGCTCCCTACATTGGCTCCAACAAGAAATAGCAACAACATTGCATACTCTTTTCAGTCATAGTCTAAGCACCGGCTTTATCCCAGCTGAATGGAAAATGGTTATCGTTATTCCTTTGCACAAAGGTAGTGCCTCCACTGACCCCAGGAATTAAAGACGTATTTGCCTGACTAGCCTTATCTACAAAGCCATGCAGCAAATCATCATAAAAGTCTGTGGCTGACAAAGTTTGCTGATGACTGCAAACTGGGAGCAGTCATAGAATCTCCAAATGATATCTACATCCTACAAGAGGGTCTTACACAAACAAATGATTGGTGACAAAGTCATGGCCTTAGACTCAATAAAAAAATGTACTATCATCCTTTCCATTAAGAGTGATGTTCCTGCTAACTACCACATCAATAACAACACCCTAAGTACGCACTCAGCGGTGAGACCCCTGGGCACACAGGTTTACAGCAAACTTACGTTTGATCACCATATCTCCTCAATGGTAAGAAGAGCATTATGTATTGCTCATCTCATAAGCAAGGGTATTGCTTCCAGAAAAAAAGACGTAATAACCTCCGTGTAGTCTTACCTCATCAGGGCAATAAATGAGTACAACTCCCTTTTGGTATTTACCTTTCCAAGCACCTGCAGAAATTGAAGAGACCACAAAGATTCCTCACAAGGAAAATTCAGCATTTGTGCTATGTGGATCATTTGAAATTACTGTCACTTTATTCTGTTTCATATATACTACTCAAATGCAGTCTCTGCCTTGAATGTAAGACAATCACTGACCCTGTTTTATTGGAAATGCTGCATATCCAGAAGTTAAATGGTACATGGGTCACTCACTCTAAAGACCTTAACTTGGTATGTGACATTAACAGAACCTGCTGGAGGGACAGATTTGTCTCCCAGAGGTTACCACACCTTTGGAATAGACTCCCACTTCATGTCAAACAAAGCACCTCATTGGCCCTCTTCAAATGCAAGCTTTATGATTGGATGGGTAACCGTGCATTCATCCCAGGAATTCCATCTGTGTCCCTCTTCAACAGGGGCCATAGGTACTGATCATGGAAATAAGGGTAGAACTTGGCTAGGCTTGTAAGGACCCTAGAACCATTAGCCAATTACTTTCTGTGATGCTATGATCCTATGAACATTAATTTGGGAAAAACAGGAAAAACATGATATTAGTAATTGGTAACCTATCAATTTGACTAATATAGATTACAGTTTTGAAGAAGCTTTTACAGTTAAGATATGAACAAATTCTTGGGGAGGTTATGATGCCAACTATATCTGGAATTAAAGATAAAAACAGGAAATATGTTTAAGTTATTGTAAAGGAGGTAGAATATAATATAGTATATAAAAGTGACAATTCAAAAATGTGGGAGACATTAGTAAAACATTTGATAGACTGAATCAGGAAGAATTGTAGAAGACATTAATGCAATATGGGGTTAAAGGGGAATGCTTGATGTTATTAGATTTGCTTAAGAAAATAATTGTGTAATTCTGATTATTAATGGGTGGTTCAGTAAGAAGGTGGTAATGTATGGAGTTAAGCAAGGCTGCCCATTGAGCAATGTGTTATCTGCATTGGTAATTAATGCAATTGGAGAAAAACTACAGCTTGTTTTAAAGAATGATGTGTATAAGATCCAAGAATGCATTGATATTCCAATTTTTCTGTCCTATGCAGATGACATTGCAAAGATCACAATGAATAATTTAAGGATGATAGTATAACTGTTTAAATAACCTTTTGAAAAATATAGGTATGGAATTAAGAGAAATGTAATGCTTTAGGGTGTTGTTAAAATAAAAGAAATTCAGTTTTGAAGAAAAGAAATTTCTTAATTAAGAATAAAATTTTGAAAAGAAGTTATCTTAAAATAATGGCAAGATCTGTTGGATATTAAAGAAAGTAAACATTTTTGGAGAACTTTTAGGTTACCATTTATTAAAAAGGTCTACTTATTAAATTCTATAATTTTGACAAATTAACCTATATGATTAACAGGGTGGCCACGGTGGTGCAGCAGTTAGCATTGCTGCCTCACAACCAGAGGTTCTCCGGTTTGATCCTCGGCTGGGGTGGCTTTTGTGCGGAGTCTGCATGTCCTCCCTGTGGTCGCATGGGTTTCCTCCCACATCCCAAAGACATGCTGTAGGTAGATTGGACACTTTAAATTGGCCCTAGGTGTGAGTGTGTGCATGTGTGTGCCTTCTGTGGAAGGTTGGGCGCCTGGCTGGCAACAGGACACTGTAAAACTCCACTGCCAATTATGAGCCAACAGGTGATCCATTGTGGCAACCCTTAACTGGCAAAAGCCGAAAGAAGAAGAACCTATATGATTAACATATAGAAAGTTTGAAATAATTTGTTAATATTTGAAAGAATGGTGTAAATATGTAAGTATGTAAGATAATCCCCAAGATTCAGCAAACTTCCATGCAGGAATAACTTATTCTTGCACTGAAAGGACCGTTCCTGTGGAGCATGGCAGTGCACCATGCATAGGTATGAAGGCATGCTGCCATGCTCTTAAACATACATGGTTATGTGTATGAGCACAGGGGTTGTGACTGAGAGCACTGCTCTAACAATACATATGCCCCCTGCACTACATAATTGCCATACGGCAATGTAATGGTGGCTAGAGTGTCTGTGAAATACCTCTCAACCTCTTAGAGTGCAAGAAATCTGGAGAAAGGAAATAACAGTCTGGCTCACAGACTTAAGTTGATAGAATAACAGGCTATGCATTAGCATGAATGTGCTGAAGAGTATGAAGTGCAAAAATGCAAATGTGTGTCACTATTTCCTAACTGCAGTCTTTAATGATTTGCCACTAATCCGCCCGAAAGTCACAAGTCTGTGAAAAATGGACCAAACATATAAGGCAAATATCTGGGCAGTGTGTGACAATCTGTACAGTTGAGAGGTATAGTGGACACTGTGAGCATTCATGGAGCATACCTGAAATGCAAAGCCTGCCATGTCATCGCCATTGTAAAAGCACAGCCCTCCACCAATAATGTTGCAAAAATCAATGTGCATACTCCTACAGTACAAAAATAAAACACAACAGTTTAATTGTTTTCAGTCTGCAATAAAGTTTAAGCATAGCTGAGTGGGTGTGTGCATCATGCAGCTCTGTTTAGCCTAGCTTGCACATCATAAGAAGCTAAATAGGGATATACTCCAAAACATAGCAATGCAGAAATAGTGAAGTGCTTAGAGCGTTTGCCTTGTAAATAGTCGTTCCCGATTCAATCCCCAGTAAAGCCAATTAATATTTTACATGTGAAAGCAGTACATAATTTATTTTTTAAATAATTAGGTAGCAAAGAACACATATTTGTTAACCAGAGTAGTGCAGTAGGTCCAGATGTGAGGTGTGAGTGTAGTAAAGTTGTGAAACCCCCATATAAACACAAGTGCCTCATACAGTATAGTCACACAAGAATAAATGTAATGAAAGCACATTCTGGGATGTCAGGGAAGGTAAACAAATATATAATATGTCAGGAATGATGAATTAATCCCTTAGAGGTGGTAGCCATAAAATAAAACATAAGCAATACTAAGCACTGCACATATATGCTGACCAGTGGTAAGCATTGTGGAAATATGAATGCTAAGCAATGAGTAGCCCAGCTAAATGGATTTGCCCATTAGTAAGCAGTACTGACCCTGTCCCTTTAAGCACTGCCATCCTTAGCTAAGCAGGTTTGCCCGTAGCTTAGCTTAGCGAAGCATATTCAAAACTGTCCAATCATGGTAAAGGGCAAGAAATTGGACATATTTAAACCTTGCAGGTGGGAATACAGCTCATAACTGGTTGTATCTCCTCAAAGTAGGCAGTCTCTCATACTGGTGAGCAGGTCTGGCACCACTATGCTGACTTTAAGCGGAGGAAGAGGGAGCTCTTGGACCAGTGGGTCGAAGAAACATGACAGAGGGGTGATGTCCCAGCAATGTGTAAGTATTCATAGCAATAACTGTTTAACCAAAGTCCACCCTGTGTATGTGATGGATAGGTATGCATAAATGTTTCTCTATCCTCGTTACAGCTCCAGCTGAGTGGGCTGTGAACCAGGAAGCCCCTGCCAGCAGGTTGCAAAGGCTGCATTCCAAGTCTGATGAGTAACAATCTCGCTTGAAGTATTCATAACAAATAAATATAAAGGAGAAGAATGTCAGCATGCAGTATTAAAAATGGGTATGGGTTGTACTGAATAAAGCAGACAATATTACAGTTATAGTCTCATATAGGTTATATATAAATAAAACTGTAACTGCCTGTCAATAAAATTCAAAATCCTGGACTGGTTGTGTTAACTCTGGTATGGTATCATTTGAAATGTGTACAGGTTATGCATAGCAACTATAGCTCTGAAAGCATTAAACAATCAAGTTACATCTGACAAAGTTAGTGCCTCTAGAAGACATGAGATTAACTGATATTAAAAATGCCATGCACCAAAATCTGATATCTGAATAATCATGTTGTGTTAACCACTGTTTTCCACACTGTGGTATGTCAAAAGGTATGCATAGGAATGTATGTATAAGAATGTTGCAATTACAAGGTCAGATAGTACAACAAAGAGAGAATGAGAAAGAAATCATTGAAGGAAAAGACAGCAGTTTCTCAATAGTTTCTTCTGATGAAACACACACTTGTTATATTTTTAGCAGAAACAGCCACGGTTTGAATCCCAGGAATGGTAGTAAGCTGTATGCATAATTTCAACTAGGATTTTGTGTAAATGTGTAGAAACAGTCAGGTAGTGTTAACAAACATTCCCTTCAAAGGTCTTCTAGGTAAGAGAAGGTATAAAGTAGCTATAAGAAGGCTGTAGTTATACTGTGTCCAACAACCATGGTCCAACCCCAAGGCTGCAAATGATAGCAAGACAAGTACATACACCAAGTAGTCTCCCTCAAGAAATATTTAAAAGTGTTATGCTGTTACAGCTGCTGGTCCCTGCTAACAACAACCAGGGTGACCGATAGAAATCAAGGCAGAGTGGGTCAGTAGCACACACACACACACACACACACACACACACACACACACACACACACACACACACACACACACACACACACACACACACACACACACACACACACACGCACATGCCGCACCTGTGTGCAGCGTGCACACACACACACACACACACACACACACACACACACACACACACACACACACACACACACACACACACACACACACACACACACACACACACACACACACACACACACACACACAAAGTATGAGTGCATATATGTAACCCTGACTATGTGAATATGGGTAGAAACAGTCATGTAGTATTAACAAACATTCCCTCCACAGGTCTTCCAGGTAAGAGAAAGTATAAAGTAGCTATAAGAAGGCTGTAATTATACTGTGTACAAACATACCACTGCCCAACCCAAGGCCATAGTTGTTGTAATAATACCTGAGGAGTAATGAGTAGGGCAATGATCATTAAAGCTGTGACCACTTCAAGAACCTACAATTGTTAACTGATCTCCACCCCTACCTTATCTTCAGAAATAGTCTAAACACATAAATGAATGGATATGTTTTCCACCAAACCTACTGTTGGAACCTGTGTCCTGTTGTTCTACAAATGTTGAAATTTATTCCAATTAATGTTCCCTGTTCATATACTATCATTGGTGGCCTGTTGCTTTCAATGTGACCTGCATGCTGGTGTAATGTCCACTGTGGTTCCATATATGCATGTGTTCTGTTTGCTATGCAAATGTTGCAAATCTGTCATTTTGGGCTAATGGGAATACTATTGCATGCTGTTATAACTAATCCTGGAATGTGTTTACCATTACTAACCAACATATATTCTAAAACTACAACACCATAACACATCAGGGAAGGCTGATCCCAGTGGATTCACCTCTCCCGCCTCATCTGGCCTTGGCACTGGGCCCCAGCATGTCTGGGACCCACCTTGCGACTTCCTCGTCCCCTGGTCCTGCACCACCTTGGGTGGAACTGCCTCATGGGGATGTGGCTAGTCCCCCCAGGGAGTGAGCACAGGCAGGATCCAGTCACATGAAGCCAGGTCTGGGGTCTGATGCGTAGTGAGCTCTGCAAGGAATTTGGAGATCTGCTACGCCAGCTTGAGGGCTGCATGGTGCAATTACCAATACCAACCAGGGCTCCAAATACAAAGCAGAAGCCTGGGAAAGTCTCACCCGTGATCTCACCAGTGCCAATGGTATCCCTCAGACTGGTGAGCAGGTCTGGCACCACTATGCTGACTTTAAGTGGAGGAAGAGGGAGCTCTTGGACCAGTGGGTCCAAGATGCATGACAGAGGGGTTATGTCCCAGCAATGTGTAAGTATTCATAGCAATAACTGTTTACCAAAGTCCAGCCTGTGTATGTGATGGATAGGTATGCATAAATGTTTCTCTATCCTCATTACAGCTACAGCTGAGTGGGCTGTGAACTAGGAAGCCCCTGCCAGCAGGTTGCAAAGGCTGCATCACGGGGCTAATAAGTAACAATCTAGCTTGTAGTATTCATAACAAATAAATATAAAAGAGTAGAATATCACCATGAGGTATTAAAAATTGGTATGGGTTGTACTGAATAAAGCAGACAATATTAGAGTAATAGTCTCATGTAGGTTATATATAAATAAAACTTTAACTGCCTGTCAATAAAATTCAAAACCCTGGACTGGTTGTGTTTACTCTGGTATGGTATAATTTGAAATGTGTACAGGTTATGCATAGCAACTATAGCTCTGAAAGAATTAAACAATCAAGTCTCATCTGACAAAGTTAGTGCCTCTATAAGACATGAGATTAACTGATATTAAAAACGTCATGCACCAAGATCTGATATCTGAATAGTCATGTTGTATTAACCACTGTTTTCCACACTGTGCTATGTCAAAAATTATGTATAGGAATGCATGTATAAGAATGTTGTAATTACAAGGTCAGATAGTACAACAAATAGAGAATGAGAAAGAAATAATTGAAGGAAAAGACAGCAGTTTCTCAATAGTTTCTTCTGATGAAACATACAGTTGTTATATTTTTAGCAGAAACAGCCATGGTTCGAATCCCGAGAGTGGTAGTAAGCTGTATGCACAATTTCAACTAGGGTTTTGTGAAAATGTGTAGAAACAGTCAGGTAGTGTTAACAAGCATTCTCTTCAAAGGTCTTCTAGGTAAGAGAAGGTATAAAGTAGCTATAAGAAGGCTGTAGTTATACTGTGTCCAACAACCATGGTCCAACCCAAGGCTGCACATGATAGCAAGACAAGTACATACACCAAGTGGTCTCCCAAAAGAAATATTCAAAAGTGTTATGCTGCTACAGCTACTGGTCCCTGCTAACAACAAGCAGGGTGACCGATAGAATTCAAGGCAGAGTGTGTCAGTAGCACACACACACACACACACACACACACACACACACACACACACACACACACACACACACACACACACACACACACACACACACACACACACACACGCACACACACACACACACACACACACACACACACACACACACACACACACACACACACATAGTATGAGTGCATAAATATAACCCTGACTATGTGAATATGGGTAGAAACAGTCATGTAGTATTAACAAACATTCCCTCCACAGGGCTTCCAGGTAAGAGAAAGTATAAAGTAGCTATAAGAAGGCTGTAATTATACTGTGTACAAACAAACCACTGCCCAACCCAATGCCATAGTTGTTGTAATAATACCTGTAGAGTAATGAGTAGGGCAATGATCATTAAAGCTGTGACCACTGCAAGAATCTACATTTGTTAACTGATATCTCTCCCTCCCCCATCTTATCTTCACCAATAGTCTAAACACATAAATGAATGGGTATGTTTTCCACCAAACCTACTGTTGGAACCTGTGTCCTGTTGTTCTACAAATGTTGAAATGTATTCCAATTAATGTTCCCTGTTCATATACTATCATCGGTGGCCTGTTGCTATCAATGTAACCTGCATGCTGGTGTAATGTCCACTGTGGTTCCATATATGCATGTGTTCTGTTTGCTATGCAAAGGTTCCAAATCTGTTGTTTTGGGCTAATGGAAATACTCAGGCATGCTGTCATAACTAATCCTGGAATGTGTTTACCATTACTAACCAACATATATTCTAAAACTACAACACCATAGCATGTCAAGGAAGGCTGATCCTAGTGGATCCACCTCTTCTGCCTCATCTGGCCTTGGCACTGGGCCCCAGCATGTCTGGGACCCACCTTGGGACCTTCTCATCCCCTGGTCCTGCACCACCTTTGGGTGGAACCGCCTCAGGGGATGTGGCTAGTCCCCCCCGGGAGTGGGCGCAGACAGGATCCTGTCACCCGAAGCCAGGTCTGGGGTCTGATGTGTAGTGAGCTCTGCAAGGAATTTGGAGATCTGCTATGCCAGCTTGAGGGCTGCATGATGCAATTAGTGGGTCAGCCTGCCCTTCCGGCTCAGCCCCCAGCACAGCCACCTTCGGTGCCGTGAAGGTGCAGTGGTGACTGCCCATGGGTGGAGACCTCTGTCCTACTGTATCCATTTGGGGGCACGTGGGCTTCAGATTACCAAACACCCCTCCCCGTCCAAGGTGTTTACCCCCCACATGTGTCATATACCACCCTTGTATGATGTCCTGTCTGTCTTGGTTGTCTTCCTACCTAACCTACCTCTCCAGATATACCTACTATCCTTCCCCAACATCCCTCTCTCACCTTAAAAAAAAAAAGGACAATCTGTTCCTAAAAAAAATGTTGCGCCACACATAGTTGTCCCTTTCACAAATGTTTCTAGTGGACACATGTAATCTTGTCTAATTGGCTTCACAACACCTTATTGTTGTCCTCACCCCTCTCTCTCAGGGTTTGATTGTCCAAATCTACCAGCAAATTCAGTGTATATGCACGCCTGTTGCTGTAGAAGAAATGACAGCTATGGACCTTCCCTACATCCATCCTGCACATCCCTACCTAGCTTTCATATTGTTTTACCCTTTTTGTGCCCCCTTTTTCACCATTTTCCTATCACCTCTTTTTTCTTTTCTTTTAAAGAAATTAGCATGGGGTAAGTGGGAGTAAGCAGTAGTAAGCGGGAGTAAGCCTGTTTGCATGGTGCTAAGCAATGCCTACACAGATTAAGCAGTTTTAAGGCTAACTGTCTGTAAGCATATTTAACCGGAAGTTAGAATTGCTTACCACCACACAAACCCACACAAACCCACTTACAACTGCTTAGAAGTGTCTTAATCACTCTGTATCCAACAGCCATTGTTTTGCCCAGCAACAAAATAATCAGCCCTAGCATGTTTTGAACCCAGGACCCTGAACACAATAGCCACAACAGCTAATCGAGCATGTGTCCGGATCCCATGTGTGTGTGTGTGTGTGTGTGTGTGTGTGTGTGTGTGTGTGTGTGTGTGTGTGTGTGTGTGTGTGTGTGTGTGTGTGTGTATATGTGTGTGTGTGTATATATATATATATATATATATATATATATATATATATATATATACATATAGATATATACATGTCCTCTCTCACCATTACCATAAACCTTATCTTAGGCCTTCCTCTTTTCCTCTTACCTGGCAGCTCCATCCTTATCATCCTTTTCCCAATATACCCAGCATCCCTCCTCAGCACATGTCCAAACCAACGCAATCTCGCTTCTCTTGCTTTGTCTCCAAACTGCCCAACCTGAGTTGACCCTCTAATATACTGATTCGTAATCCTGTCCATCCTAATCACACCCAGTGCAAATCTTAACATCTTTAACTCTGCCACATCCAGCTCTGACTCCTGCCTTTTCGTCAATGCTACCATCTCCAACCCATATAACATAGCTGGTCTCACTACCCTCTTGTAGACCTTCCCTTTCACTCTTACCGGTACCTGTCTGTCACAAATCACTGCTGACACTCTTCTCCACCCATTCTACCCTGCCTGTAAACTGTTCTTCACCTCTCTTCCACACTCACCATTACTCTGAACTGTTGATCCCAATTACTTAAACTCATTCACCTTTACCAACTCTACTCCCTGCATCCTCACCATTCCTCTATCCTCCCTCTCATTCACACACATATATTCTATCTTAGTCCTGCTGACCTTCATTCTTCTCCTCTCTAGAGCATATCTCCACCTCTCCAGGGTCTCCTCAACCTGTTCCATACTCTCACTACATATCACAATGTCATCTGCAAACATCATAGTCCATGGGGTCTCCTGTCTAATCTCATCTGTCAACCTGTCCATCACCACTGCAAATAAGAAAGGGCTCAGAGCTGATCCTTGATGTAATCCCACCTCCATCTTAAACAAATCTGTTACTCATACTGCAATCCTCACCAATGTCACACTACCCTTGTACATATCCTGTATAACTCTTACATACTTCTCTGCCACTCCCGACTTCCTCATACAATACCACAACTCCTCTCTAGGCACCCTGTCATATGCTTTCTCTAAGTCCACAAAGACACAATGCAACTCCTTCTGACCTTCTCTGTATTTCTCCAACAACATTCTCAGAGCAAATATTGCATCTGTAGTGCTCTTTCCTGGCATGAAACCATACTTCTGATCACTAATCACCACCTCCCTTCTTAACCTAGCTTCCACTACTCTTTCCCATAACTTCAAGCTGTGACTAATCAATTTTATCCCTCTGTAGTTACTGCAGCTTTGCACATCACCCTTATTCTTAAAGATAGGTACCAAAACACTTTTTCTCCACACCTCAGGCATCCTCTGACTATTAAAATATCATTAAACAATCTGGTTAAAAATTCCACTGCCATTTCTCCTAAGCACCTCCATGCTTCCACTGGTATGTCATCTGGGCCAACAGCCTTTCCATTCTTCATCCTCTTCATAGCTATACTTACTTCCTCCTTGCTAATCTGCTTCACTTTCTGATTCACTATCCCCATATCATCCAACCTTCTCTCTCTCTCATTCTCTTCATTCATCAGCCCTTCAAAGTATTCTTTCCATCTACTCATCACATTCTCCTCACTTGTGAGTACGTTTCCCTCACTGTCCTTTATCACCCTAACCTGCTGCACATCTTTCCCAGCTCTGTCCCTCTGCGTAGTCAATTGGTACAAGTCCTTTTCTCCCTCTTTAGTGTCCAATCTCTCATACAACTCTCCATATGCCTTATTCTTAGCCTTCACCACCTCTGTCTTTGCCATGCGCCTCATCTCCTTATACGCATGTCTACTTTCTTCATCTCTTTGACAATCCCACTTCTTCTTTGCCAGCATCATCCTCTGTATACTCTCCTGTACTTCCTCATTCCACCACCATGTCTGCTTGCCCTCCTTCCTCAGATGTCACACCAAGCACCTGCCTAGCAGTCTCCCTTACTAGCTCTGCTGTAGTTACAAAGCTATTCGGTAACTCTTCATTGCCTCCCAGTGCCTGTCTTAACTATTCCCTGAACTCCACCTCACAATCACCATTTTTTAACTTCCACCATTTAATCCTTGGCACTGCTTTCACACTCCTCCTCCTTTTCTTGATCACCAACGTCATCCTACAGACCACCATTCTATGCTGCTTAACTACACTTGCCCCAGTCACCACTTTACAGTCTCCAGTCTCTTTCAGACTGGCCCTCCTACATAGGATATAATCCACCTGTGTGCATCTTCCTCCACTCTTGTACATCACCCTGTGCTCCTCCCTCTTCTTAAAATACATATTCACCACAGCCATGTCCATCCTTTTTGCAAAATCCACAATCATCTGACCTTCTGCATTCCTCTCCTTAACACAATACCTACCCATCACTTCCTCATCCCCTCTGTTCACTTCACCAACATGCCCATTGAAGTCCGCTCCAATCACTAGTCTCTCACCCTTGGGTACACTCACCACTACTTCATCCAACTCACTCCAAAATTTTTCTTTCTCATCCATCGCACACCCAACTTGTGGAGCATATGCACTAACAACATTCATCATTACACCATCAATTTCAAGCTTCATAAACATCACTCTATCAGACAATCTCTTCACCTCCAAAACACTCTTGGCATACTGTTCAATTAGGATAAACCCTACCCCATTTCTTCTCCCATCCACAACATTATAGAACAATTTGAACCCACCTCCTATACACTTGGCCTTACTTTCCTTCCATCTGGTCTCTTGCACGCACAATATATCCACCTTCCTTATTTCCATAACATCAGCTAGCACTCTCCCTATACCAATCATACTGCCAACATTTCAAAGTTCCTACCCTCAGTACTACACTCCTAACCTTGAATAATGTCAGTAAATACTGATATACTGTACATATCCACCTCTTACTGCATGACATATGGACTAAGGGTGACAGACCTGGGGGATAGAGGCACAAACACAAGGCCAGAATTGACATATTGCTGTTATAAACTGAGAAAATTGCTGGTGTAACAGTGTTTGTTGCAACATATCTCTTCTGACGGATATGAAATCAGAAACACACATGGATGTTACCATTTACTGACTGCAATCCTCAGAGTATGATACTGAAGTTATAAAGACCAAAAATGTGTGAGTAACACACCAAATCTAAGACTCCAATCACTGGCCAGTCTACAGATAGCCCTACAGGTGAGAGTTTTGTCAACCACATAACACTGCCATGTCAGACTTAAAATCATGCAAAACAGTCATATCCACACAAACCCTGTTAAACTAACATTACTTCAAATGTATAACAAAAATACTTACATTCTGTCCCCATGTCTGGAACATCCTCCTCCAGTTTGTTGGGCTGTCTCCACAGTGTTTATTGTTAGAGGTATCTCTGTGATGCTGTTTGTCAGACACCCACATGACGTCCTGCTCACAGTGAAGGAAAAGGGCCAACATCCACATGAAGTGCTTAGTAATAGTAATGGGTTTCCATTCAATTGGCTATAGGAGTGATACCACAGCTGTTCCACATGCAATTAACAAGTGGGGGACTCCAGTTTGTGCACAGGCCATCAGCTGATCATGAGCATTACCTACAAAGGTCAAGCTGTTGCCTATGCAAAACAGATGTATTTTTCTACATTTACCAGAGATAGAGAAAGAAAGAAAGAAAGAAAGAAAGAAAGAAAGAAAGAAAGAAAGAAAGAAAAAGAAAGAAAGAATGAAAACAAACAAACGAGAAGCAAGACCATCACAAGCAGACTACAAAAAAAATCTGTGAAATACACCTGTCTACCTGTGAAATACAGCAACTGAAACAGGAAAAAAATGGTATGTGGAACAAGTAATCATGTAATGAAATGTAGTAGGGGGTATGTAAAAGAGGTAAATAGGAAGTTCAACAAATATTTCTCAACACTTGCTGTACTGATATACTGCTGATCAGAACCTATTGCCATAGCATCTCTGTCTGTCTTTAGTGACATAAAACACAGCTCACAACCCTGAGTCAGTCACAAATTACTACTGGAGTGTGTTTGAACAATACTGACTGTGACACTCTAATGCCAGCTACTGAGATGTTGCATATATCCATATGTTAATTGTGAGCACTAGTATGATATACATGTCTGTATCAGAAATGTGAGAGACCTGTTCAGGGTATTTGCATAGTGAAATACTGTTGCAGCTGTGTATGTTGATCTGCATATGATATAATGAGCTCATACCATTCAACTGTCCAGTGTTATGCACAATGGCCATATGAGTGCCTCAGGTTTGTAGTTAGGGGTTGCCACAGCAGATCATCTGACTGCATGACTTCCAGCCCTCTGCATCTTGCTCTTTCACACCAACCAGCTGTATTTCCACTATCAACACACACATACACCTTATCTCAAGCCTTCCCCTTTTCCTCTTAACCAACAGCCTCATACTTTCACAAATATGTTCAGCATACCTACTCATCACATGTCCAAACAAGCATAATCCTGCCACTCTCTGCCTCTGGCTCCAAGCCATCCAACCTGGGCTGACCACCTAACATACATGTTCCTACTCCTGTACACCCTCATCATACCCAGTGCAAATCTTAATCTGCCACATCCACCTCTGACTCCTGCCTTATTTTTCAATGCCACTGTCTACAACCCATATAACACAGCTGTGCTCCCCATCCTCTTGTAGACCTTCAATGTAACTCTTAATGGTACTTGTCTGTCGCAAATCACACCTGACACTCCTCTCCAATACATGCATCCTGCCTACACTCTCTTCTTTACCTCTCCTCCACACTCCCCATTACTCTGAACTGTTGTTCGCAAATATTTAATTTCATCCAACTTTGCAAAATGTCCTCCCTGTATCTTCACAATTCCTTCATCTTCCCTTCCATTCACACACATATATTCTGTCTTAGTCCTGCTGGCTAACATTCCTCCCTTCTCTAGACCTTAAGTCAATCTCTCCAGGGTCTCCTCAAACCATTCCCTACTCTCACTGCAGAACACAATGTCATCTGCAAACAGCCCAATCAACAAGGAACCCCTGTCTGATCATGTCTGTGAAGATGTCCATCACTATTGCACATGAAATAGGACTCACAGCTGCTCCCTGATGTACTTCCACCTACACCTTAAATGCACCTGTCAATCCCAAACCAGAACTCACTGCTGTCACAGTAGCCTTGTACATATCCTGTAGCATTCTTACATATTCCTCTGCCACTCCTGACCTCCTCATACAATACCACAACTCCCCTCTAGGCATCTTGTCATATGCTGTCTGTAAGTCCACAAAGACACAACACAGCTACTTCTGACCTCGACTGTACATCTCCATCAACACTTTCATAGTAAACATAGCATCTGTACTGATCTTTCCTGGCATGAAACCATACTGCTGATCGGTAATCCTCACCACCCTTCTTAACCCAGCTTCCACCACCCTTTAACATTACCTCATGCTGTGACTGATCAGTGTTATCCCTCTGTAGTTACTACAGCTGTGCACACCACCCTTATTCTCATAATCAGTACCCAAACACATTTTATCCACTCCTCATGCATCCTCTCACTTTCCAAGATCCCAGTAAACAATAGGTTGACAACACTAGTGCTATTTCTCCTAAACAACTCCATGTGTCCACAGGTATGCCTTGTGGACCAACAGCCTTACCAATGCTACACCCCTTTGTAGCAATCCTTACTTTCTCCTTGATAATCTGTTGCACTTCCTGAGTCACCAAACCCACATCATTTATTTATTTTTTATTTTTATTTTATTTTACATTTGCTGACCGGGATAGTCCGAGTGGATATATGTCCATTTTCAGCGGAGGCCCTGGGAGAAAAGCTCCAGTGGTTGTAACATATGCATTCATCACAATGTACAGATAAAACAAGAGTCATAATAACATTGTACAAATGACACACACTTTACAGTCACAGTTAAATTTATACAGTCTAATAAACTTCTAATCTGGCTTAAAAAATAAAACGATATTTGGGTTCCATTTACAAACACAGTATAAGTACACTAATATGAATAAAGATTTAGTCAGGCTTGGAGCAGGGACATATCCAGTGATACTTGAAATACTCCTTGAGAGCTTTTTTGAAATGAGATAGGGTGATATCTAGGGTAATGTTAGTAGGAAGTGAGTTCCACATTTTGCCAGCAGAGTTGGCGAACAGCGAGTCACCTGCTGAGTTATTGGATTTGATGGTTTGCACTACCAGTCTATTAGATGAGCGGAGTGATCTGGAGTTGGAGTGGGGATAGATGATGTTTTTCATTGCAGGTGTATTTTCTGGTTGGTTGAGTGCTTTGTGAGCCACAATAAGTTGATTAAACTGAATCAACCAAACACAAGGCACCTGCAATCAAAGGTAAGTATGCTTGGGTTTCACAGAGTAGGCTCTGACTGCTTAATTTTACTGTATAAATTGTAAGCCAGGGGTATACATTATTTTCCTTTTTTACTTACAATTTTTAGTTTAATTTTTGGGGAAAACTCTATATTTTGCTTCCAATTTAAAGATAATATAAGGAGGAATATATGATAGGCAACTAGTATTCCTACTGTGTAGGTTGGTACTGTAGTTGGGGCTAGGGAACAGTGCTATAGACCCCGGTCAGCAAATGTGATATTAACAGAGAGCTATAATGAATAATAACCTTAGCAGGACTTTTGGCCATTAGGTAGCTTAAAACAGGTTTGCAGAGTAATTCTGTTGGGTAGCGTCCTTCTTGCTATATGACTTGCAGGATTGTTTGTTTAGGGGAATAGTTCCTTATCAGGATTTTTGGACATTAGGCAGCTTAAAACAGGTTTACAGAATAATTCTGTTGGGTAGCGTCCTTCTTGCTATATGCCTTGCAGGACTGTTTGTTTAGGGGGCTAGTTCCTTAACAGGACTTTTAGCCGTTAGGTAGCTTAAAACAGATTTGCAGAGTAATTCTGTTGGGTAGCATCCTTCTTGCTATATGCCTTGCAGGACTGCTTGTTTAAGGGGATAGTTCCTTAGCAGGACTTTTGGCTGTTAGGCAGCTTAACAAGATAACCAAAATAGTGGTGCAGTAGTGCTCAAAAAACACAAGTAAATACAGAAAAAAGCACTACAGTTGCAAGTCCACAAGACAGTTTATTCCAAATGTAAAACACAAGTAAAATTTAACGCTTTCGTCAATGCCAGTTGACTTCATCAGAATCTGATGAAGTCAACTGGCATTGACAAAAGCACTAAATTTTACTTGTGTTTTACATTTGGAATAAACTGTCTTGTGGACTCATAACTGTAGTGCTTTTTTCTGGATTTATTTCTTAGGCAGATTAAAATAGGTTTGCAGAGTAATTCTGCTGGGTAGTGTACTTCTTGCTATATGCCTTGCAGGACTGTTTGTTTAGGGGGATAGTTCCACAAGGGAGAGGGCTACCAACTGGGTCTAGGAGCACTGATTTTTTTGCAACTTCCTCTCTCTCTTTCTCATTCTCCTTATTCAACAGACCATCAAAGTACTGTTTCCCTTTGCTGTACACATTCTCCCCACTTGTGAGTATATTTCCCATATTATCCTTAATCACCCTTATTTGATGCACATCCATTCTATCTACATGCGTCTGTCTAGCCAATTGGTACAATTCCTATTCTCCATCCTTGGTGTGGAATTTTGCATACAATCAGATGTACCATCTCTAGCCTTTGCCATCACTCTCTTTGCCATGCACCCCATCCCCTTATACTCCTGTATAGTTGCTTCATCTGTCTGACAAGCCCATTTCTCCTTTGCCTACCTCTTTCACTGTATAAATGTGTAAATGTCCCCAGCACTCACTGCCACACTCCTAGCCATTCCCCTCTTTGCCTTCCATAGGAGCATTGCACATCCTCCAAGGTATGACTGTGAATGCAAAAGCTACCCAAATATCAAATTATGTACGTGTGTTACAAACATAAAGAGACAGTGTCACTATGCTGGTCCATAGCCACACACCATATGTCGGCATCCTCCCATGTTGCCCCCCCTAGGTGGTTAACAGGTATGACTGAGCAAAAAGTGTTGTTATGATGTGCGATTACACTAGAACAGAAATGTATAGCAGTTATTACCTATGCAGATGTATGCATGTATAGGTAGGTGTAGCTGGCTGCCACATAACACCTGACATGGGATGCAAAACAGCATGTAACTGAGCTGTACATGTTGTACACGTGTGTAATGTTAATGTGTGCGCATCCAACAGAGTCACACTTCTACAGCTAATGGTTGTTGCACTGCCCTGACACAGACATTGGTACTGCCATAAGCAGGAGTATCATGTAGGAAATAGACAGGTGTCCGACTGTGTTATGACCTTGTGTTCATGCCTACTACAAACACTGTTATGACCACCCACACAGCTGGATGGCCTCAGCAATACCTGACTTGTACAACCTGTCTCAACCAAAGTATGGTAAACCCCTTTGCTGGACAGCAATAGTGCACAAAGCACATAATGGGATGCTTTATTGGCTGTGCAGGGGACAATAGGAGCAGGCACCAACTGGCCAGCATGTCATCCTTTGTCTGGATGACCATAACAGGTCACGGGTTGATTACTGTAAGGCTGACTATGAGTATAAACTGGACACATCCACTGAGGGCAACCAGAAGGCCATCTTCACATATGTCTGCAGTCTCATAGGCAACAACCCAGGCAACCCTGTAATGGAGGTCAATCTAAGCACATACACACACACCATCGCTACAGCCAACTTGCTGCAGACACGTTTAGGCCAAACATCACCACCCTGGCTCAACATCAGTATAGGCGGATATGCACAACACACACACCACTACCATCATCATGGATCAGGTGCAAACGGCTCAGTTAAACATAAAAATAGCAAGTCCCCTTGGGGACTGATAACATTCCAGTTTGCATCCTACATGAACTCAGACATATGATCCCAGCTCCATTACATACTGTATGCAAGCCAAGCCTGAGCAGCTTTGAAAGCCCATCTGCAAGGAACACAGCCACTGTCACCCTTCTACACAAATATGAATGCTGGTTAATGAAATGTTCTGGACCCCACAGGGGGGGATATGACACAACAGGACCCGGAGTACAATGCATGTTCACACAGTGCTGTGTCTCATGTGTTTGTATATAGTGTACACTGTTGATAATTAGTCATGTGCTGTCTCTGTAAAGAGTCTGTGCCATGTCTGAGGTCCTGTGATGTGTTTTCCTGTTTATGTCTTCCAGGTGCTATGCCAGTGTAGCTGGACTACAATGAGCAGGAGACTTCGGCCATAATTGAAAACATCCTGCAGAACTATACCATCCTTTTTGGTCAGGGTCACCAAAACCAGCAGGAGAAGACTGCACTGTGGGATCAAACTGTACAAAATGTCAACAGCTTGGGCTACCATAGCTGCATGTACAATCAGGCATGTCATAGAGCAACTGACCTGATTTGGCATGCCCAGAAATGGTCTGCTGCTGCAGCAAGGGACCATTCCACTTCTGTTGGGGGTCCAGCTACACAGCCCCCTCTTTCAGCAGTGCAGGAGCTCCTGGCCAACCTTAGGGTAGCCCCCACAAGAAGATCTACACAAGAACTCCAGTCCTGGGACCTCTCTTGTTCGGTATATATTTCTCGGAGGTACAGGCCAACACGGAAGGACTGTGGCTGACCAAGTTCGCAGATGACTGCAAACTGGGCACCATAATCGACTCTCCAGCCGACACAAGCATCCTCCAAAAGGGCCTCATAGAAACAGACAACTGGTGCCAGAGCCATGGCCTCAAGCTAAATGCCAAAAAGTGTATAGTCATCCCCTTTGGCAAAAACAAAGTGCCCACAAATTACCACATAGGTGGTAATCCATTAAGTACAGAAGAAGTAATTAGGGACCTGGGGACCCAAGTTGATAGCAATCTCTTATTTGACAACCACGTGGCCAAAGTGGTTAGAAAACATTTTATATAGCCCACCTAATCATGAAGGGATTCACATCTAGATCAGGGAGGTCATCGTGCCTCTTTACTCATCCCTCATCAGGCCCATAATTGAGTACAATGCCCTTTTGGGATGTACCTTACCAGACACCTGCAGCAACTGGAAAGACCCCAAAGTACCTCACCAAGAGGATCAAAGGGCTCAAACAGATGCCATATGCTGCCCGGTTAAAGAAACTCCAGCTCTACTCAGTGGCATACCGCCTGTTCAGAGGCGATCTGTGCCTGACATATAAAGCCATGTCCAACCCGAATTAATGGACATGCTGCACCTCAGAAAATCAAATCCCATCGAGCTGAGAAACTTGAACCTCAGCACTGAAATAAATAGGAAATGCTGGAGGGACAGATTCATAACCCAGAGGCTCCCTTCACTCTGGAATAAAATCCCAGTCCAGGTTAGGCAGAGTCCCTCATTGACTCTCTTCAAGAGGAATCTTGATGAGTGGATGGGAGATCATAGGTTTTCCCCGGGTATCACTTCTGTGTCACTGTTAGACAGAGGCACAGTATACTAACCTTGAAAAAGGGCATAGCAAAATAAATTTAAAATGGGTGGCGAAAGCCAAACACATTCTGGCTAGGCTTATAAATGTCCTAGGGCAGATAGCCTAGTATGAACCTATGAACCTATGAACTATTAGTCATGGAGGTGGGTGGTACCCAGACAACAGGCGAGGAACATCTAGCTAAGCCAAAAGTGCACATCAATGCACTGAGATTGCATTACTACTGTGTTCTATAGAGACATGAGATGCATATGTCAAAATACTACTACCATAATCACTATATCACTCCCACTACTAAAATGGTACTGTCTAACACTTTCCTCATTCATTGACTCCTATATGGTGCCCCACTTCTTACAAACTTTCAATCTTCTCTAAAAACAAAGCTATCTTCCTGTTATGAGAAAATGTCTAAGCTTTCTACTAGCTATAAATCCAAATACCACCACTACAATGCCCTACACAAACTAAATTTGCTTCGACATACCGACCATCTTACCTACATTCAACTTACTCATGCCCATAAACTCATCTGTAATCACTCCATCTACCCCTCCCTTGCATCCCCCTTCAAAATGTAGATACCCAACAGACTTCTAAGATCCAATAACCAGAATTTTCATTAACTGCTTGAACGTATGGCAGACGGGAGGCAGCGGCCATGTGAAGGTATCTCAGAAACATGATCATCTGGGCATGCACATGGCCATGCACCATCACGCTCCCTTATGGGCAGTAACACCAGCACTAGTGAGGGTGATGTGATGCCCACCAAGACAAGGCAGGCCATGGACACACGGTCCTGGACTGTCCCAACAGGGTCGTGGATCCAGCAGACATATGTCATCATCAGAGAGCAGTACTATCTCTGGCCTTTCTGGCCTTGTCAGTGGTGGTGCCCATGATACCCTTGGCAGATCCAGTTCCCGTGTCCATGGCAAGAGGCAGTGAATTGTACACCTTGCCATGTATGGGCCACAGATGTCCAGAAAACATCAGCATAGGGCAGCCACATGGGGTGTCTGTGCGCACACACACACACACACACACACACACACACACACACACACACACACACACACACACACACACACACACACACACTCACACATACATCACAATCACAACAAACTCACCTCCACACACACATGCACCACACCTGTACAGGCCATGCCATTCCCATACACCAAACACACACCCATACTGTCAACCAAATGGCACAGGCTAGGACTCTGGCAAAACCACACAACACCCTGTGCATATGATGAAACCTGTGCCTGATTCCTGACATCCAAAACATTGATGCAGGGACATGCGAATATGGGTCTGATGCAAAGGGTGAACTTAATAAATTGTATGTAGGTAATGCTGTGTAGGGTGCTGTCATCTGGCATTTGTAAGGGGTACACATCAGAGTGTGTGTAAAGTTTAAGCCATGATGCATTATTTCTATTCTTAATGATGACTGAATGTTTTCTCACATGCTGTATCCTGTTTGTGTTCTAGGCCTCTGTGTGTCATCAGGATGTGGCCCTGCAGCAAGACCAAGGGGTATAGCAGTGTGGTAACACATCGGCCATGTCACAGGCAAGTTGCAGCTGTATCTGCATGAATTTCATAGGTCTGTACAACAGTGATCACAGATGCCTCGCAGATTATAGGGCTAAAGGTTGTATATAGGTTTATGGTGATTGACAATATCTGTTTCAGAGTGGAGAATGATAAGTGTGTTGGTTTGGACACACCTTCGTTTGCTAAAAAACACACCCCCAGGGGGATTCATCAAACAAAAACACTCAGATTACTATAGGCACACACACACACACACACACACACACACACACACACACACACACACACACACACACACACACACACACACACACACACACACTCATATTTCACAGTACTGAGATCCATTGGTTCATAGCTTCATAGGTGTGTAATAGGTGAATGTCCATGAAGGCTCTATAAGGCTAGGCTAAGGAAATACCCTGGTATCAGGCCACATGAAAACAGTCCCCAGTGTGGATAATGAGTATACTCACTGGATTGAGCCCCAGGGGTGGGTATTGTATTCCCCCATCAACTCATCCAGATGTGTATTGTGGATGGCCAGTGATGTGCATTATTTCACATGTATGTGATTTATATTCCATACCATGGACAGTATCTGGGTTGTGAACATATCCCACAAGCATGTTCTTTGGGGTGTGGACATGTGCTTGAAGTATCTGGGGCATGTTCTGTGGACAGATTGGGATCTTCAGATGTAGCATTCCTGACCCAGTTTGGTGAGATATGGTTGTGTAACTCAGGCAGTGGTTGCACCTACATAGACAGTATGATACAGGGATTCATTGGAGTTATAGGAGTCTGTCCATAGAGGTCATGTGTGGAAGGCCTGGTATTATCTTTGTGGGGTACATTTGGAGCCTCTACAGTTGTTGTAGGTGTCCAATGGTGTACATCACAAAGGGGTCACTGTACATATTGATTGGGCTACTGAGTGGAGGGTACAGGGTGGCCATGTCCTTTTACTTGTTGGATAACACACACTTAGTCAGGTGATATAACACATCAAAGTACTTTTTGATGTCAGTGGCACTGTTGTGGTCAACAGACAGCTCAATGTCAACTCATGTTCCCCATTATGTTATAACAACATTGCTGTTCAGTGGACTACCAGCAATGTATTACTTCATGTGAGCAATGGTGTTCACAAAGGTAATGGTGGCACATCTACTAGCATTGAGGTAATGTCCAGAGTTCTGATGACAGTCATATGTGTCATAGTGGCTTTTGTGCATGATGTACAGAAGACTAGACAATGGTTTAACCTGCTGCATATGAGACAGATGCTGTTACCACATCATGACCACAGGGTAAATGATATGCCATCCTGTGCCGGCCTGCACAGCAGAACTTATAAGCATGTGCAGCATTGGGCCACCCATGTCATCCACCATGCCTGTCAATGGGCAGCTGCTGTAGCAAGGGATCGGCTAGCCACAGGTGGGGGCCCAGCCATACAGCCCCTACTGACACCCACCGAGGATCTCCTCACCAAACTTGTAGTACACACCCCATGCACAAGCCATGACACTGAGGGAAACATTGTGGAGGTGGGTTGCACACACACAACACACTGGATGAGGAGTGTGCAGGTAAGGGCCCAGTGGGGATTAGTACAATAATGTATCAGACATACATGTATCTGTATTGTATCTACATGCATGTGTCAGGTCCAATTGCAGTTGTGGATGGGGTTTTCTAATGCACAGAGGTGCACATATATGGTGAGGACAGGACATTGTGTATTATTGTGGTTACTACTGTAGATGTGCAGACAAGCTGCATCCATCCTGTACCAAGGCCACATGTGAGTCTGCTGATAATAACTCCCTCTCACAACTACCTAGGACCCTCTGGTCTGCATATGGCACAGCAGCCTGAAGCTGGTAAGTATGACATTGTTCTGTTTTTGCCTGGCAATACCCTGGGCATGTGAAGCACATGCAATTTACCATGCACACAATCATCAGTAATAGCCATATTGCTTTATTTAATAGCTATATTGCTTGTTGTGCATGTTAACTTGTGCTGGGCTTAACTGTATTGCATCACAGTGGTCATCATTGGGGCCTATCTGATGTGAAGTTAACATTCCTGTAGCATACCTCACAACTTGTCAGTGCCAAGACGTCTGAACAGTGTCTTAAGTCTGGAAGTGGTATAGAGTGGATATAAATTGTGTACACACCCCTTTTAAGATGCAAGGTGTCCCTGTTACGTACTAATTAGGACCACAATATGACAGTCCACACCTCTTCCAGCCTGTAATGTGACCCTTAACAGGAATAGTTCACATGTAAAACCATGCATCTGGACTCATGTATTGCACTTACAAAGTTGGCCACCTGTAAGGATGACAGATGTTGTATCAGCATGATGTTTCAGTCAGGAATGATACCTCATGCTGCCATATGTGACAGTACACTCACTGTGGCCTATTTGGCTATAATATCACATACAAAGGCATTGTTAAGGCACACAGACCACTTCCAACCACTTATAGGTTGCAAAGATATGGATATGCCAGACACATCTGTACAGAGGACTGGACAATGGTTTAACCTGCTGCATGTGAGGCAGATGCTGTTACCACACTATATAAAGTAATGGCAGGGGGAGGTGGTCACCACCCATGTATTGTATAAACATCAAAATGGTATAAGCCACATAAGATATGATCCTCACACACACACAAACAGTTGCTAGCATTACGATTAGAACTCCTGCCTCTGTAGGTATTCCTATTATAGTGATATGCAGTTATCAGATGCAACACAGAGCTTATACACTTCCACACCTTTCAAAGGTACTTCTAAGGTAGATGACATCAACAGGACTACTAAATTGGAGTGAAGGGAAATGTAAAGGATAGTACACAGGTCAAAAATGGTATAAGCCAGACAGTACATGATTCACACTCACTTGTCAGTATTGGGATAAGAACTCCTGCCCCATCTATGTATTCCTACTATAGTGCTACACAGTTATCAGATGCGCCACAGAGCTTCTACATTTCCACCTCTTCCAAAGGTACATCTCAGGTGGATGACATCAACAGGACTACTAAAGTGGAGTGAAGGGAAGTGTAAAGGGTAGTACACAGGTAAAAAAAAGCATGAGGCAGAGAGTACATGATACACACACACATACATACACTTGCCAGTATTGAGATTAGACCTCCTGCCTATCTAGGTATATCTACTATAGTGTTACACAGTTACCGCATGCAGTACAGAGCTTACTGAGCTTTCATATGGCCAAAGCTCCTGGTAACTGCATAGCTGTGGTAAAGTATAACAGGTGGCAGAGAGTCTGTCTTCTGCACCACCCGTACATCATGCTAGTTCCTTTTGTCTTGCACTTCAACTATCAATATGGCTTGGCACTTCACCAGGTTATTGTATAAAGACATGTGGCACACATGGGAACTGTTAGCAGGACTCGTTCATCACAGATGTAGCCCCAGTACTTACTAGTTATGTCCACCCCTCCTGGCATGTTTGTGGGGTGGTTATCTGTGCTTTCACCTATTAACCTGGAGCACTTGTCTATTCTGAGGCACTGTTGCAACTGCCTCATGTACACAGACAACCCTCCCCTCTAATCTCCAAACACTCAGACCTGTTATGGTTACCCATATATCAACAAATGTGGACATATGCACTCTCCCACAAAGACTGGACTAGCAGGACACGAGTATTTGATCAACACCTGCATCACACCATGTGTAACATGGAGCTCACCATGACACCCACTTTGACAGCCATGACATAGTGAAAAGCCACACACCCACCTTCCCAGAGGCACTCAATGGACATTTACCCAAGCAGGACAGACCAGTAAGACAGACCCCCCTCAGGCATTGCAACATGGAACATGCCAAGGGACACATATTTAACCTACACAGTGTGCTCCTCAAACTAAGCTCCTAAGGCTAACCACCTTGCACAATACAGTGATCATGGGCAACTCAGTACTGAGGCACACACATATACAACTCACTAAGTTGAATATGGACCAGGTAACAGAAAAATATCTATCACATGCCAGCATTCAACACATGACACAGCCGATCATGGCACTCCACAACAACTATGAGTATCACTCTGTATCCATGTGGATGTGAATGACTTGGGACACATCTTCCTAGACTACATGATAAGTGACATGGTTGATCTCTCTGATTAAGTAGTCCAGACAGGTGTGACAGTAGCCCTGGGCCGTGTACCACTGTCACCCAGAATGATGCTGTGGTACTATCAACAGACAGACTGAAACACTGGCTTACATGTTATGTGTCATTCTCAGGGGATCCATTACCTCTCTGCTTGGGATGACATGATTGAGAGAACCCAATGACTTGCCACAGATGTCCTACATCTGTCACCACTGGGTTTGCAGGTACTGGCTAAGTGTCTTGCCACCCCTATGATGCCTTATTAGGCAGTGTTCCTAATGTTATTACCACGATAACAGCTATACATTTATGCAATCTGATGGTCATGCTGCTCAACAGTAGACATCTAACTGTCAGGATGTAGTCACTCATAATAGTCGGACTGACTGGAGGACACATGCTTGCTTTAATGGAGAGGGGGTTTACATGTATGTGATTTATATTCCATACCATGGACAGTGTCTGGTTTGTGAGCCTATCCCACAAGCATGTCCTTTGAAGTGTGGAAGTGTGCTTGAGGTCTCTGGGGCATGTTGTGTGGACAGATTGGTATCTTCAAAAGTAGCATTCCTGACCTTGTTGGTTGAGATGTGGCTATGTAACTGAGGTAGTGATTGCACCTACATAGACAGTATGATATGGGGATTCATTGTAGTTATTGGTGTCTGTCCATACAGGGCATGTGTATAAGGCATGGTATTCCCTTTGTGGGGTACGTTTGCAGACTCTACAGTTTTGCAGGTGTCCAGTGGGGAACATGGCAAAAGAGCCAGTGTACACATTGATTGGGCTACTGAGGGGATGGAACAGGGTGCCACATCATTTTACTTGCTGGATAACACACACTCAGTCAGGAGATGTAACACATCTAAGTGCTTTCTGATGTCAGTGGCACTGTTGTGGTCAACAGGCATGTAGTCCACTGCAATGGGTACTATCTGTCAAGTAATTTTTAGGAGAACTCCCAATATAGTGGTTACTGCCTAGCCAAATGTGTTTGTGTATGATCCGTGGGTAGAGAGTGGTCTCTGAGTATTAGAAGGGTTGCCTGTATTGTTCACTAATCCATACTGTCACATATCATTCCACATTGCAGTACACATTTAGGGCTATGGATTGTGTACACCAACCTCTACACTGTTTGACAACTGAAGGCCTTGTAATGTGGACATTGGGACATATACTAGGTCCTCAATATAATAGTTTAGCAAAACCCACCACCCAATGGATCTTGTTATTACACAATCATACCCACTCCGGATACTGATGACACACACACACACTTGCCAGGAGGGAGATTTGAACCCCTACCTAGCTATGTATTACTACTACAGTTTTACACAGTTTTCACACGTGCCATGGAGCTTATATGTTGGAGAGCTGTCCAAAGGTATCTTTGAAGATGAGTGACATCAGCAGCAGTGCTAAAGGAGGGGTAAATGAAGTGTAGTAAGAGTGAATGACCACAAAATCATGTGTCTACATAGACACCCACACACTCATTCACACAAAAACACACATTTTCACAGTTGCCAGGATCGGGATTAGAACTCCTATCTAACTAGCTTACTACACTATAGTATTATGCAGTTATTGCATGCACCACAGAGTTTATATGTTGGAGAACTATCCAAAGGTATCTTTGAAGGTGAGTGACATCAGCAGCAGTGCTAAAGTAGGGGTAAGGGAAATGTAGTAATTGTGAATGACGACAAAATCAGGCGTCTACAAAGAAACACACACTCTCATACAAACACACTCATTTTCACAGTTGCCAGGAACAGAATTAGAACTGCTACCTAACTAATTTCCCACACTATAGTATTACACAGTTATTGCACACACCACAGAGCTTACATGTTGGAAAGCTGTCCAAAGGTATCTTTGAAGGTGAGTGACATCAGCAGCACTGCTAAAGGAGGAATAAGTGAAGTGTAGTAAGTGTGAATGACCATAAAATCAGATGTCAACAAAGACTCACATACTCTATCACACAAACATACACATTTTACAATTGCCAGGGCTAGTTTTGGAACTCCTACCTAACTAGTTTGCTACACTATAGTATCACACAGTTATCACAAGTGCCACAGAGATTATATGTTGGAGAGCTGTCCAAAGGTATCTTTGAAGGTGAGTGACATCAGCATCAGTGCTAAAGGAATGGTAAGGGAAATTTACTGTGTGTTGGAATGGTCTCAACCACATTCATCTAGAAATACATACACACACTCACACAACTTAACATTTGACTGGACTTAGATTACAACTGCTACATGGATACTTATTTGGACTGTAGTGTTACACAGTTATCACAAGCGCCACTAAGAATATAGGGCTGGAGGCTAACCAAAGGTATTTATACAGAGACTGACATCAGCACATCATGTGATATAGGACAATGGGATGTGTACTGGGTGGGAAAGGCCTCATAATGGGATTCTCCCTGTCACTGTCTGTCTTTCTCTTCCCCATGTGTGTGTGTGTGTGTATGTTTGACATATTATATTATGTTGGCCTTAGATATGTGTGAGTATTCCATCCAATGTGTATGTGTGAAGTATCAGTAGTGTACAATTTGGTGTGTGTGCACAGATAGCTGCGAACCGATATTTCTAGTCCACTGTGTTGTGAGACATGGGCTTCATTTCTCTAAGTGTAGGAGCATGCCTGTTATGACTTTCTACACTGAGTGTGTGCATCCATTCCAGGGAGGGTTGGACTCCAGTTCAGGGTTTTGTGTGCTACAGCTACACCTAGCAAACTGTTTCTGCAGGATATCTATAGATAGTTTGCCAATATGGAAACACAATGGGCATAACATACAGGCGATACTGTAACTATTGCTGTCTGTGCTGCTTGTACGACATGTTTGGTTGTAGCATAGATTTTCTGACATATGTATTGTTTTACACTGTGATGTATCATGTCATCAACTACTGAAAGTTATCATTCTTTGCTCACAGTTATTTACCAGGGAAATACAGGATGAAGGAAGCTGAGACCAGTATTCTGGCACACACCTGCCATTGTGGAGGGGTATCTACAGACAATAGACTGCTGGTTCTGTGTAAATGGTGCAGCACCTTGTTAGTATTCTGGATGGGGATCCCCTTTTTGTCTTTTTTTTCAACTGTACAGAATGGCCATATCCTGCTGGGGCCATATCTCTCAACTGTACAGATACACCTAGGTTATAGAGGCAGGACTCATATATCTGGTCAGTTTACCTACACATTGTGGTTTACAAGCAGTTGTGTGGCTATTCATTCATAGGTTTGCAGTCAGGGAGTAGTATGGGCAGACATTAGAGTTTCAGACATTACACACTCAATGACATCCATGCTTTTACACCCCCTCCCTGTTATTCTATCCTGTTACTAACATTATGTAAGCAATATCTCAGAGGTATCCCTATAGTTGGGCCTTTTTCCAGTAGTATTTATGGCCTAGTCAACAGTCCTTGCAGTAGGACATGGAGAGGAATGCTACTAGCTTTGGTCAACATGGCCTTGCATTTGATTTTTGTTTACTGTGTCAGGTTGTTAGTTGGGACCCCCTGATATTCCATACATTGGCACTATGGGTGAGGCATGGGCCTTTGCCAGAGGACTGTAAGCCATTTGAAAGTGCTGCAGGCCATCTGTTACTGCATTTCTACATGGGATTGTGGTGCAGGGGTGCACACCTGCAGACTTTAAACATTTGCAATGACTGCACTGGTATTCTGGTTACTCTGACTTCCATTTCTTATTGTATTGTGATCTATCATGCAGAAAGGAGGCATATCAGTAGAGTACATATGTTAGATCTTAAGGGCATAAATTTCAGTTTCAGACTTCTTACCCTTCAAAACTAGAATGCAACTGCCAGACCTGTTGTAGTATGTCTGAGTAGATTTGTGGGGGGTTGTTCACCATTTGCCATCATTTGGGAGCCTTAGACCGGCCTTTCTTTATGGTTATCTTCACCTGTCCTGCTTGTTGAGGCTGGTTGTGGGTATGTAACCCTCATTGACATCCATGTGTGTGACCTATTGACACCCACAGTTATTTGGGCCATCACATGTACTGTGGTGGGGGTTGTCACCCTCTGTAGTGCTCCCTACTATGTTGACACCAGTATTTGTTGTGAATTTCCTGCTATCCCATATAGCTGTCTGCTGCTATCCCATTCAGTCACCCAATTTCCTTGCATGCTTGCATCCATATCATACATACAACTATGAGAACATACTACTCCATTCAGTAATTGATAGGTAGGGTGACTTACCTTGTTGCTGGGCCAGTATTGAGGATGGTGCTGGAGGGCTGACTATGTTGGATGCACGTAGTACACTCCCTATACATGGTAAGGCACAGGTAGTGTCATGTTTGGCATCGCTTTTACTGTATGTGTGAGTCAGAAAGAGGTATCAGTCCCTGGGTCCCCACAGTGTCAGAGTGTGTACTATGCATTGCGTCTTTGCCAAGGCCTGGGCATACTGGGCATGCCTCCTTTTGCCTACAGGGGCAGGCTCAGGATGTTCCTCCTCCGAATCCCTCTGTACCTGTGCTGGCCTTGGCAATGGTGGGGGAATGTGTGGCCCTGTCCCATGCTGTTCCTGCTGCAGCTGTTTCCACAGGATCATATTGTGTAGCATGGCACATACTATGAACATTTGTATACATGTAGCTGGAGAGTACTGCGAGGCTCCACCAGATATGTCAAGGCAATGGAACCGTGACATGAGCATCCCAAACACTTGCGCTACAAAGATCCTGGTTTGTGTGTGTGCCTCATTATGGTGTTCTTGTTTGGATGTGTGTGTATTTCTTGATGGGTGTCATCAGCCACAGCTTTAATGCATAGCCAGCATCCCCCATTAGATGGCCATATGGGATGTCCCCACTTGGCAAATGCCTGATACAGCCGTGAGCAATGCCAGATGTGGGAGTCGTGATAGCTTCCAGGGCTGCCAGCACACACATTCATGATATGGCCTGGGCATCGCACACGACTTGGCAGTTGATGGAGGGGAAGCCCATGTGGTTTATGTAGACCCTACCCCGCTCACCGGGTGGTGCTTTGATATGGACGTGTGTGCAGTCTATAGCACCGACTACCTCAGGGTATTCTGCTATATGGTGCAAGACACACATACTTAAAATAAATGTGCTCATTGGCATGTGGTATCATGGCATCCAGGAAATAGTGGAGTACCCTGGATGCTGATGTCTGTTAGACCCCCGTGATATCCAGAGTTGGTCTTTGGAAGGTACCTGTGTCTGATATTCTTAAGCCTAGACATACACTGGTATCTATTGGGATAGGTTCCCCTCTATTAGTTCTGTGTGTGAGGCTTGGCCAGCACAGCTCAATGATTTGCTGTAGAATGTCCCTGTCCACCCTATAGTGCTCCACTACCTCAAGCTCATGTAGGCCCTGGTAGGTTACCCTGGGTCTGTACACTCTTCTCTTCTTCACTGTGGGTCAGTTCTCAACATTCTCCTCCTCACCACCCTCAGTCTCTAGCACATATTGATGGAGTAGAGCAGCAGCAGACTCTAACATTTTTAGCTAGTTTTGCCAGTTAAAAATCCTCCATCTGTATACACCAGTGGTGTAGAGTTTGTGGGAAAAAGCAATCTGAAAGGTGTTTGCATAGCTTATAGTAGTGTGCTGGGCTGCCCCATGTGTAATTGATTGATTCTGCTACATTCTACCTGCCAGCTATGCTAGTTCTCCTTGATTGCCTTCCTACTGGTGTTTCCCCAGAAAGCAGTCTGAAAGGTGTTTGCATAATTTATAGTAGTTTGCTGGGCTGCTGCATGTGTAATTGGTTGATTCTGATACATTCCACCTGCCAGCTATGTTAGTTCTCCTGCATTGCCTTCCTGCTGCTGTTTCTCTTACATCCAGTCTGCAAGATGTTTGCGTAGTTTATAGTAGTGTGCTGGGCTGCTGCATATGTATTTGGTTGATTCTGATACATTCCACCTGCCAGCTATGCTAGTTCTCCTTGATTGGCTTCCTACTGCTGTTTTCCCTTTCCAGTTCCTCCCTATTTAAGCCCCAAAGTGCGCTATGCAGACCCACTGCTCAAATGTAAACAGTGCTGCCATTTCCTCTTTTTTTTTTTTTTTTTTAGTTTAAAACCTGGTGCATGGCCTGCACACCTGTTTACGCTATGTACACACTGCTCAGACACATCTGACACTCCCCCTTCCTTAGCTGTGCTTAGCTAAGGGCAAACACGGGCCACAGAGCTCCCGATGAGCTTACAACAAGCATGACACACTCCATTATGAAGTAATTCAACTCTTACACTTGCACTGCTGTATTGCTGCACCTACACGGCTAGGTACAAGCTGACACTTTGAGGAAATTTGTGATTCAGTATAACTCCCCACATTTGCATACCCCAGTGTGCAGGTCATTAGTTACTGCTCTAAAATGGACCCTTTCCCCTTGACAACCAGTAGTCCCAGGTAATGTTTACATTCTGCATGCCATTGACTATAATGGCAAAATGCAGAATTAACTTAAAATCGACATTTCTCTCTCTCTTTTTTTTTTATTTTCGGCATGATCCCGTTTGTGCACCTCTGCCCTAAGCTTAAATGGCTGAGATCGGCCAAAAACAAAAAGTTTAATTAAAAAAATAAGATAAACTGTTTTTTAATGCCAATGGCGTTATATATGGCCATTGGCATGTGTACTAAACATAATCCATGCTTTTACATGAGCTGTCATGCCTACATTCTGTCAGATGCAGAAATGTATTCGGTTACTAGCCAAATACATTTCTGCACTAACACTGTTCTTATACGGAGTTTGTGCAGTTTGGTGAATCACAAAATCACCTAATTTGCATGGATTTCACCAGCAAATGAGGTGATTTGCATATTTGCCGGCTTTCTGTGCTCGGTGGCCATTTTCCATGCATGAGTTCCTACACTGTTCCTGCAAGGAAATTTAGGCTTCCTGAATCCTGGGGAATTTATTTATTTATATGTGTAAATAAAAGACCCCTACTCTTTTCAAAATGTGCCATGGAAATCTTTGCATCTCCCTGAACTACCACTAAATCAGGCAGATGGGGTTTCAGACCTGCTGAATCTAGCTTTGTTTGTATAACTTGAGTGCTAATCCAAACCATCTTTTTTGGAGAAGGTTCCCCTGCACCCTAGTGGCAGGAGTGTGCAGTTAGAACTTGTCTGATCGAAGACTGCTGGAATAGGGCTCAGTTTTTAGCTTTTTATTGGTTAATTTGTTTAAATCAGTTTGCTCATTTGCTACTTCTTCTTTCGGCTTTTTCCCTGTTAGTGGTCGCCACAGCAGATCACCTGTCCACTCGTGATTGGCAGTGGAGTTTTACAGTGTCGAGTTGCCAGCCCGGCGCCCAACCTTCCACTGAAGGCACACACACGCACACACTCGCACCTAAGGCCAATTTGGAGTGTCCAATCCACCTACAGCATGTCTTTAGAATGTGGGAGGAAACCGGAGCACCCAGAGGAAACCCACGCGACCACAGGGAGGACATGCAGACTCCGCACAGAAGGTACTCCCAGCCGAGGATCGAACCGGAGAAACTCTTGATGTGAGGTGACAATGCTAACCACTGCACCACCGTGGCCGCCCTTACTCATTTGCTACTATTATATTAAAAAAAATACACTTTATGCATCGCCGTTTAGCTAAGATTAAACTATCGCCAACGCCAAAAAGTCTGCTCTTCAAATTTTCCCTTAGAACTAGCCAGTATTTTAGTTTTAGCACTCAAATATGTTTCGTTGAGCTCAGCACTTGTTCAGAACTCATTGTAAGTACTAAAAAAGCTACAAATTACTACATCACTCAACTTTCCTCACTTGTCTAGATGAAAACAGTTTTTAGTACTTAATAAATAAGCACCTATCCAGGCATGTCTAAGGGTCAGGTCCCAGTGATTTCTCCTGCCTACCTGATGAATCTGCAGCAATTGCCTCATGTACACAGACAACACTCTCCTCCTACCACCCAACACTACAACCTGTGAGAGGTGCACTTATTTAGCCAAACTGGAAGCAAAGCTCTCTTCACCCAAGACTGGACTAGACAGTCAAGAGGAGAAGGTAAACACTTGCACCACACCACACTCATCACATAGTCCCTCAAAACCTACACCACCAAAACACACACACATAGCAACACAAAACACACACCTACATTCGCAGAGGCTCTCAATAAAAAATCTGCTCAAGCAACAGAGACCTCCAAAGCAGAAAGGCATGGAACCTCCACCCCCCAACACAACCCAAATGACACATAGCCCATAAACTCATTGTGCCACTCAACCACATCCTATAAGGCATAACAATGTAACCAACACTCTAGTCATAGGTGACTCTATAGTCAGGCACACTGATGTTCCACTCACCAGGCTAAACAAGGAGAAAGTTACTGTCAGCTACCTGTCGGGTGCCAGGATATGGCACATAATGCATGCACTCAGGTCACTCCACAAGTAGAAATATGACTCTGTCATTGTCCATGTTGGTGTGAATGACCTGAGATGTACCTCCATGGACTACATGAAAAGAAACATGGAGGAGCTCTCCGATCTTGTAGCCCAGGCAGGTATGACCCTAGCCCTGAGTAGCATCCTGCCATCACCCAGAATGATACCACAGTACAAGGACAAAATGATTGACTTCAACAATTGGCTAAGCTTCTGGTGTCATTCTAAGGGGATCCATTATCTGTCTGCCTGGGATGACATGATCAACAGACCACGATGCTTTGCCAAAGATGGCCTGCACCTGTCAACCTTGGGAATTCCAGATACTGGCTAAGGCTCTTGCCACCCCTATAGTGCCTATTTTAGGCAAGGTTCAAATGACAAATTCACCACCTTAACAGGTACAAGCAAGCAAAATCTGAGGGTAATGCTACTCAATGCTAGTAGTCTAAACCTCAAAATGAATTCACTCGAGGTACTCCTTAAGATGGAGAACATTGACATCTGTGCAGTGACAGAGACCTGGTTCAAGGCTCCAGAAAGCACCCCTGCATTACCAGGCTATAATTCGTACCACACCTTTCGTCCACCTAACCTGGACCAAAAAATTTAAGGTGGAGGCATATCCATATTCATTAAGGATATCCATACCTCCAGGCTAGTTGCTCAGTATAATGCATCCAAGATTATCCAAGTGTAACTAACTCTGGCAAGACCGCAATCCAAATTGTAACTTGCTACAGATCCCCCCACCATGCCCCAGGATTTCCACTCCTCATTTCTCAATACACTGGAAAATATTAGAGTACAACCCAACACCCTAATAATGGGCAATTTCAACTACCCCACCATTAACTGGGAAAACTACTTATGTACCAACTCTTTTGCTCAACGTTTTCCGGAATTCATAAATTCCAATGCCTTGGATCAACTTATCCAGACCCCCAACAGGGGCAGCAATATCCTAGACCTGGTCATTACCAACATGGGTGACTGGTGTTCCACACCAGAGGTCAATTCTTCGTTGGTCAGATCCGACCACAAGCTAATCAGCCTAGACATCCACATCCCACCCCCCATTAGGGTAACCACCGTAAAAAATTTCTCCAAAGCCAACTTCACGCTTCTTAAGACAGAAGTGGCAAACTTCACGACACCCATGCAGATGGACAATAGAGGTATGACTGCTGAATCTTACACAAATGCACTTTATAAGTACTTACACAAGTGCATGGATTGTGCTACCCCTAATAGAACCAAGATGCTATCCTCCAAAAGAAGGAAGCCAATTTGGTGGTTCCCTGCCGCAAACAAACTCTACAACAGAAGAAAGAAACTGTTGCAAAAAAAAGAATAAAATCCCATGACTGGAAGAACTCCCTGGTCAGCCTCAGTAAGACGCTTAGATCCCTCATAAAATCCTTCAAAGCTAGTTATGAAAAAAAAATTGCCACTGATTCTAAAGACAACCACAAAGTATTCTATAGCTATGTCAAGAATCTCAATGGCAATACGCAGATCTGCTCTGAGTTACAGCACAATGGCAATAAATATACAAAACCAACTGATATTGCCAACATCCTGGTAGATTGGTTCAGCGCTAACTTTACCCTCCTCTCACTCCCTAAAGGGCCCATCTCTAAACTGGAAGTATGCAAAGTTCCTGTAATCATGTCTGCACAGCTAAAAAACACACTCAAAAGCCAAGAACACAGCATCCATGGGACCTGACAACATCCCAGGCTGCGTTCTACATGGACTACAGAATGAACTGGCACCCCACCTAAGCACCATGTTCAATCATAGCCTTACCTCAGGCTTTGTGCCCACAGAATGGTGCACATCAACTGTTATCCCACTCCACAAAGGGGGAGCCACCAGGTATCCCGGGAACTACTGCCCCATTAGCCTAACGAGCCTGGTCTGCAAGGCCATGGAACGTATCGTCATGGAACTTATAAACAAAGACATTGGTAATCTCCAATCTCTGGACCCCACCCAGTTCGGGTTTGTAAAAGGCAGATCATGTCTTCTAAACCTAATTGACTTCTTTGAAGCAGTCACAAAGCTGTAGATGAGGTAAGGTGGTTCACACAGCCTATCTAGATCTCGCCAAAGCTTTTGACACCATCCCCCACTCCAGAATTATAGATAAACTCACTAAACTAGGTATAAATCCCTATGTCACAAGATGGGTTGCCAAATGGACCACTGACAGAACCCACACTGTGAAAGTAGCAGACTCCAAATCTGACTTCAAACCAGTGACAAGTGGAGTACCACAGGGTTCAGTCCTGGGTACCTTCCTGTTTGGTATCTACTTTTCTGAAGTACAGGCTTACACAGAAGGTCTTTGGCTAAAGAAGTTCGCAGATGACTGCAACCATAATTGAAACTCCTAACAATGTGGACATCCTACAAAAGTGCCTCACTGAGACAGATGCCTAGTGTCAAAGCCATGGCCTTAAGTTCAATGCCAAAAAGGGCATTGTCATCCCCTTTGGTAAAAACTCTGTACCCACGAGCTACCACATAGGTGGTAGTCTATTTAACACTGAAAGTGCAATAAGAGACCTTGGGAAACAGGTGGACAGTAGTCTGTCCTTTGATAATCACATTGCCACAGTAGTCCGGAAATCCTTCTACATGGCACACCTCATCACAAAAGGTTTCTAATCCAGGAAAAAAGAGGTCATTGTTCCCCTCTACTCATCACTCATTAGACCTATTATAGAGTACAATGCCCCTTTTGGTATGTATCTAACAAGACATCTACAACAACTGGAAAGGCCATAGAAATACCTCTCAAAGAGGATTACTGGCCTCAAACAGATGTCCTATGCAGACCGTCTCAAAAAACTCCAGCTTTACTCAGTCACATATCGCCTACTCAGAGGCGATCTCTGCCTAACATACAAAGCTATGTCAAACCCAGAGCTGCTGGGCATGCTCCACTTAAAGAAATCCCACTCCCTCTGAGCTACATGGTCTAGGGACCTAAACTCATCACCACAACAAACAGAACATGCTGGAGGGATAGATTCCTGTCTCAGAGATTTCCCATACTCAGGAACAAACTACCTATCTATATCAAACAAAGCTCCTCATTAGCACTCTTCAAGAAAAATCTTGATGATTGGATGGAAGATAGGAAATTCACCCTGGGGATCACTTCTGTGGCTCTACTCAACAGGGGACAGGAAAATAATTTTCTTGGGTGGCGAAAGTCAGGGTACCTTTTTGGCTAGGCTCGTATAGGCTCTAGGGCTGATAGCCTAGTACCTACCTATGGACCTATGTTGCAATTGAAGGATGGCATATTCAGGAGTGCAGCACCTGCTTTAAATGCACTGCAGACTCAGTACTGGAAAATTATTTCAACTACTTGGTGTGGGAATAAAACTAATATTGCTTCAAATGTTCCTGGGGTTAGCACACTTGCTTTAACCTTCTCCTAGTAGACATCCTGGATAGGATACACAGCAGCTCAGTACAACAGACAGCAAAGATGCACAAATATTCAAAATTAAAACTGAAGAAGAAGATGAAAGTGGAATATCAACAAGACCAATTAAGGAATTCCCATTTATACTGATGTCAGAAACTGTCAAGAATCAATGTCCCTCTGCTCCTTCTCTTTCCAAGAACTAAGCAGTGCTCAAGCATTCTAGTGACTGGTAATCTCTAGGAATCACAGGAAATAATGTCCATCTGTTCCTTCTGTCAGCAGGAGCAAAACAGGTGCACTAATTCCAAGCTAATTCCTGAAAAGCAGTTTGTAGTTTCTCCAGTGTTCGGTTGCCTTTTCCCAGATATTACACAGTTTAAAAGTGAGATGGAAAAAAGGGAGTTGAAACTCAGTGAGTGAGAAGGACTATATAAAGTAGAGTATAACTCAAGCTTTAACAAAGTAAGGGGAGGGCCTTTCCAGTTCATTCTTTTTATGTTCCAACAGTGTGAGCAGATGAGATGGTGGAAGCCTCTAAAGTCAAACTTACAGTATGGGTGTGAAACTTAGACGTCACAAAGTTTAAAACCACACAAGGAACTGTGCGGGTTGATGAGAAGAATCCAATACAGTCAAACAGCAGTATTTTCAGAGCATTTGCAGCTCCAAATGATTCACACCTTTCCTGTTTTGATTATCCTAAATAAGAAAGTCTATGTTTCTACTCCTTCAACAAATTATCTAGACTGAATTCCTTTGCAATCACTAAGTAGATGAGCAATATTTTATAACTGGCCATAACCAGGATCTTTTAGACCTCCAAGAAAAAATAAATAAATAAAACAAAGTGTAATGCAGTAAGAGCAATAAATCAAGAAACAACGGAAGTATGCACATTCCAAGCCATGAATATACATGTGTGTGTGTGTGTGTGGGGGGGGGGGGGCGCGCATGCGTACCGAATTAACTGAAACAGCAAAATATCGATGTCCATTATGTTGACAACAAAAGGTTAGCAAAGCAAATGTCAATAGGACACCACACATTTAAATTTAACAAAAAAAAAAGAAAAACATTTTTTTTTTCTTGCAGGAAGGGAAACATCCCCTTGGTTCCATAAAGTATCTGCAGCCCCTCATATATATAAACTCCAAGAACACATAATCACTGATGAAGGGCCGTTTTTCCCCAACCTCATGGATAAAATCTTGAAATCTCACATAAGGTAATCAGCATTGTACCTTGAAAATATAGCAATTCATTCAGAAGATTGGGAGTCACATTCATATTTATTTATTTATGTATTTATTATTGACATTTGATTACTGGGAAAGTCCGACTGGGCAGAAGCCCATTTTCAGTAGGAATCTGGGGAGAAAAACTCTGAATTATTACAGAACATTTTAAGAACAATAATTTTACAATCTTCAAAAATAATGCAAAAACATCTGCAATTTAAATAATTATAACAAATTAGACATAATATAAAAACATTGGTTAAAAATCTATACAAGGTATATGGCAATCATGTAATATTTAAAGAAATTTTAGACAGTTTGTAGAGAAATTAAGCGTAAGTTAGTCTCATACAAATATGAAGTGGCATAGAAGTAAAGAAAAAACAGGCTAATGGTATATTTAGAGAGAAAGTCAGAGAAGAGAATTAACAGTGAGGAAGTAAGTGAAGAAGGGAGAATAAGGAAGTATAAGGAATGAAACGATACCTGTTTACATTTATAGTTTATCCTGGATTGAGGGAGAACAGAGACAGATTTTACCTAGGAAGTCTTTCAGAGTGGTTTTGAAAGATGGGAAAGAGGATACAGACCTGATGTATACAGATAAGGAGTTCCAGGCCTTAGCAACCTTGTATGAGTACAGACAATGTTCAGCAGATTTGATAAGTGTGTAGACTGATAGCAGTTTTTGGTCACTGGATCACAATGACTGACTGGGAACATAGTTGTGTAAAATGTTTTTTAGTGCTTGACAGGCAAATGGATGATGGATAATTTTATAGGCGGTAAGAAGTTATGTATATGTTAATTGATGTGGCAGTTCTAACAAATTTAGTCTTTACAGTGCTATACAGTGGTGGGTTTTGAAAGGGGTACCTGCTGCAAATTTAGCAACTTTGTCATAACATTGTTCAAGTTTTAATTTTTGTGAAGTCTGGAGGTTAGCAAGGATGGGCACACCTTGAAGAAGAATAGGGGATGAGATAAGCAGTGATAAGTGTAGCTTTAGTTGCGTCACTGAGAAAGTTTTTGGCTCTGCAAAGCATTCCTTATTTTTTGATTAATTTTTTTTTATGTGATTTTATATATGATGGTCAAATGTAAGATTATTATCGACTATCACCCAAATAATTTGCTATGAGAATTGACTTCAGTGATTGTATTATCAAGAGAGAGGGCTTAAATTTTGTTTTTTCATGAGAGAGAGAGAGAGAGAGAGAGAGAGAGAGATTTGGGGGAAAAAGTAGTAGTTTCGTCTTGTTTGGGTTGAGCATGATTTCTGAGTTACAAAGCCAAGGTTTCAGTGGCTGTTAAAGCTTACTGAGTAATTTTGTGGGGGTGTACCATGTTGTCAGATGTGCAAATGAGAGTGGAATCATTTGTGTAGTGTATTAGAGTGGCCTATTGTGTGGAAATATAGAGGGTGTTGGTGAAAATGATAAAGCGAAGGGGGCCAAGGATAGAGCCTTGTGGTACACCAATAGTGACTGGAAGGTAAGGAGAGGGTGCAGAGTGCCATTTTACTGACTGATTCCTATTGGGCAGGTGGCTTTTGAACCACAGAAGTGTGGGCTGAGCTAGACCTATTAAAGACATTTGTGGAAGAAGTTTGCTGTGACAAACTGTGTCAAATGCTTTAGGCAAGTCCAGAAATAAGAACGAGAAGAGTTTGCCATTATTTCTAGTTTTATTGACAGTATCTATATAGGTTAGAAGGGCAGTGCTAGTACTGTGGGAAGGATGGAAACAATGTTGTGTAGGGGCTAAGAGTTCTTCCTGCAGGAGATAATCCAGTAATTGTTTCTGATTAAATTTTTCAAGTATTATGGCAAGGGGCATGCGATTGCTATAGGTCTAAAATTATTAATGTCTATTGAATTTCCTCCTTTGTGTACAGGGGTAATGTGCAACATTTTCCAGAGACAGGGAATGTGGGATTTCTGGAATGAACTATTTATAAAGCTTGAGACAGGATAGGCAATGCTATTGGCTGCTGTTTTTAGGTACTCGCTTGGAAGGTTATCAGCTGAAGAAGAATACAGTTTCAGTTTGCTTAAGAGTAGTTTTATATAGGATGTGGGCACAGGTTTGAAGGTGAAAGTGGATGTGGTGATATGTGGCTGTTAGGCAGGGAAGGGATTAGGCGGGGATGGGATTAGATGTTGAAGAATCTATCTACAAAATAAGAGTTGAACTGTACTGCAGCTTCAAGTGATGAGTTATTGGGAGAGGGATTTGGGTTGAATTTTTGGCCAGGATGTAAGATTTCTTTAATGGATGTCCACTTTTTTAGGGTCTTCTTTAGTATTATTCTGAAAGTTATTATTTAATAGTCTTTTGCCTTTCTTTATTTGTTTTTTAGTATCATTTCAAAGCATGCTGAAGTTATCAAAATATTGAGGTGTTTTATATTTTTGCCATTCTTCCCATGTTTTTCCTCTATCCTACATCAGCAATCTACTTTTTTTGGATAACCAAATTGCATTATTTGTTTTCATTCTCTCTCCCTTCTAGGAGGTGCAAGACTATTTAGGATATTTAGAAATGTATTGAATTCAATTACAGCATAATCTAAGGGGAGGATTTTAGGAAGTTCGAGTTAATAGAAGATAGTGTAGTAATGAACACTTCTGGGTTAAACATGGAAAGGTTATGTATTGTTTTGTAAATATGCTGTTTAACTGGATATGTCAGATGTCTAGTTATATAGATTGGGAGATGTTCACTGAAAGAGTCTGACATTGTACCTGTGATGGACTATTTGCTAGGGTCTGATACCATAGTATCCATCTAATAGAGAATATGATGCTTTGCTATAATGTGTGTGGCTATTAATTAGTTGTTTGAAACCATATAAGTTTATAAATGTAGGGGAGTTAATGCCCAACCAAATGACATTCACATCACCTACTCATTTTTTTTCTTGTGGAAATACTAAGGATATCAAATGTAGGCTATCTTCCAGTATAGCTGTATTGTCACCAGCAGGGATGTAAAGGACAGTAATACGTTTGTTTAAAACTGTTTATTTTGAGGAAAGCAATAAGAAGCTCTACTGAACTGAATTTTGGTGTCGGTTTGCTGTAAGGGGAAATGTGGTAGGTATTAAGAAATATTAAAGCAATACCAGCAGCTTTTCTCTTTATACAGTCATTATAATTACGGATGATATTATAGCCAGGAGGTTATGCTGGGTTTAAGCCAAATTTCCGTTACAGTGAGACCGTCAGATTTAAGTTGGGTAATCAAGGTATGTAGTTCTGCAGTTTTGTCTGTTATACTTCTGAAGTTTATTGCAGCAAATTTGAGATCACTAGGATTGGGAATGAGCTGTCATTGGGTTAAAAAAGTGTTGTTGTTGTATCTTTCGGCTTTTCCCGGTTAGGGGTCGCCACAGTGGAATTCCGGTCCGCTAATGATTGGCAGTAGATTTTTACATACCGACTTGCCAGGCCTGACGCCCAACCTTCAACGAAGTTACGCCCATTCAGGCATGTCTCCACACAGAAGACGCTTTAGCTGAGAATTGAACAGGACAACGTTTTACTGTGAGGCGACAATGCTACCGCAGCACCACCACTGGGAGAGAATTATCTTTGTGTTCATTGTGATAGGTAGGGCCAGGATTAGGGAGTATATCTCTTCCTAGAATCATTTTAGTGTTTTGTAGAATTATGCATGCTTGGTTTTTGGAGATGATTCTTGCACTTAATTTTGTTTTGGTTTAAGATGAAGTGTAGTTAATCAGCCTATATTTGGAATAAAGATGAGGGGTAATATTAAATAGGTTTGGTGCAATGTGTGGAGACTGTACAGAGGAAGTATGGATAGGTGGTTGGGACAGAGTTGGGGAGATGTTGCAATATATTATTGAGTTGTGTAGGATGAAAGATGGCATACTTGGAGAAAAAGAATAGAGGATAATCTGTACAGTAGCATCATTAAGTACAACAGTTTATATTTTATAGATGTCAGATGGTGGGGAAGTAGCAATGAATAAGCATACAAGAAGTTGCAAGACAGTAGGAGATTTAGTGATGGGGGATTATGAAAGTTGAAAGAGGATAGGTAAGGAGAGAAGTTTCTTCTATAAAAGAAGAGAGATAGGTTATCCTGGTATCTTCTCTGGAATGTAAGGAAAAGAACAGTATTAAAGGCTAGAGTATAATAATGAGTCAAAATAAGAAGAAATGAGGGTTTATTTAGGAAAAGAAAAATATACAATGTGGAATAGATAGGTAATATTATGGATAGTTGTGATCATCAATAGTACATGTCCTGCTGGGCTTTATAAAACAGGCAGAAATTAAGAGTTAATGCTGCTAGAAGTATGCTTTGAATAACAGAAACTAGAGGCTTAAGCTATATGATTTAGCAACAGGTAATTACATAACAAACAAAAAAATAAACAAATAAATAAAACTGCAAAAATCTGACCTATACCCAGTAACAAAAGACGAGTGAAAGTATTCTTACAAAGTAGGCTACTACATAAAATTCATACCCAGGTTTGCTACCATAGCTTGTCCCTGCAGACTTTGCAAAGTTAAGTGCCTGTCTTGATAAGGTAGAGCACAGAATCAGATGAAGCTTTTCATCACCTATAACACAGACTTATTTTCCGATTCTGTCTTGGTTATATACTGATGCATCTGTAGTACGACTCTGTTATCTCTAGAAGTGCTCGTGCACAGAGTCACGGAGTCTTTGAGGCCCTGATGGTGTTGTGTGCCCACATCACTACTGGGGAGGGTGGTGGTTAGGTTCATAAAATGAAAATTGCTCTCACTGTTGGGGAGCAGGTAGCAGCACAGGGCACCCTCATGCCACCCTCCATTACATCCCTTAGAGGCTTAATAGTCAGCAGGCATGGGGTAAAACAGATGCACTTAAAAAGGACACTGAGTGGAATTCATTAAAGGTCAGGGCAGTACAACAACACATGCGGCACACAAAAACCAAGATGTGTTGCTGCTTGAAAATGTGAGTATAGTCATTCACATTTACTGTAGCATTGTATCTAACTAAAAGTTAATGCACATGACTATAAATTGCTCAGCTGGGACAGTTTGAACAGATGCTCAGCTGAGTACTATAATAACCTGCGCTAGTAGGCAGAACAGGCACCTAGCTGAGTGCACTGTGATACACACAGACACACTGACAGTAAGAGACTTATGCAGAAACAAACACAAATAGTCTCTATCACACACACATGCACACAGGCAAACTACCACTATTTGTACATTTTTATTTTTGTGTTAGAGCTTTTCTCCCAGGCTCTCCACTGAAATGTGGCTTTGCTGCCCAGTCACACTATCCCAGTAAAGAAATGCAAAATAAAAGGTATGCATACATGCATAAATATATAAATAAATAATAAGCTATGCTATATAAATAAATAATAAACTTATGCACTGTACTTAAGTTGGTTACAGACAGGGGTGCGCAACTGGAACAGAGTTTCCCAATTTTGATAGAAGAAGCCACACAATGATAAAAAAGTCATATGCTTTTTAATGACACTGATAGACAGATGCACAAAGTCAGACACAAGCACGCATATACACGAAGTCATGAATGCACACACACACACACACACACACACACACACACACACACACACACACACACACACACACACACACACACACACACACACACATACACACACACATGCGCACACACACACACACACACACACACACACACACACACACACACACACACACACACACACACACACACACACACACACACACACACACACACACACACACACACACACACATACAGAATACACTTTCAAATCCTGCCACACAGTTACACCTCAATGCACTACATGATTGGACCAGCAATCTGTTTATGGTGAAGCTGCATCACTTCATGGATTCTTCACTTTGAAATATATGTGTGCACCGTCAAAATGCCTCATACATTTAACATATTTTGTTTGTTGCTCTTCAAAGAACTTCCCATTCATTCATCTGTGAAGTATGAGGCACTATTCCTTGATGATCACTGTACCATGATGCCAGTGAAGCCAGTTAACGTATGTTGCACGGTAAATGCACGTTCCTTTTCTACTGCTGTTATATGCAGTATGTAGCTGCTCAGTAATGCAGGATTGTGCTACTAGGCAGTGAAAAACTCTATGAATCAAGATTGCCTTGAATAGTACACAAGGCAATATATGTGACTTTGTGTACTGAGTAAGGTGAATATGGATAGCATCCAATGTTTTTGTAATGCACTTATTACACTAATCACATCATTGCACAACTACACTGAAAGGGAAAGAACACCTTCCTCACCACTTGCCATCTGAATCTTGCATAGGTTCATAGGTATATACTAGGCTCACAAACACTAGGGCCTATATATGCGTACCCATGTAACCCAACCAAATTGTGTCCCTATGTACCTTGGGTGTCTATTAGGAGGGGCATTTTAGTTTGGAGGTGGCTAATGATGTTGTGTGGGCTATGTTAGTTAGGTAATATTTTTCTTACTGTTTGCTTTGGTCCATTAGAAAAATGGGGGCCAGGCCAGGTGTGAATTAAAACATCTCATCCAATGGTCAATGTTGCATTTGAATAGGGTATGGGATGACCTTTGTTTCACATGGATGGGTAGCTTACGCTATACCAAGGAGAGATTTTGAGACACATATCAGTCTCACAAGAATGTTCTATTTATATCACAGGCAAAGTTTAAATTCTTAGATCTATTATTTCTAGTGTCATTCATTTTGTTAATGTGTAAAAGATCCATCAGGGCTGGATCTGTGGCTCTCTTATATGCCAGGCAGAGATTGTCTCTCAATAACCTGTAGGAGACTGAGTATAGAGATACAGCTTTAAGGCGATGTGGGCAGCAAAATGGGTTAGTACCCTGGATTCTCCCAGTGAAGAACCTTCATGGACATTCCAGGTCTGGCAAATGCCTGGTCAGTTACATGCTGAATGGGCATTGTACTCAATGATGGGTCTGACAAGAGCTGAGTAAAGTGGTATTATAACTTTCTTTGACCTGTATGCCAGACCCTTATTTATAAGTTGGACAACATACAATGACTTTCTTACTATGTTGGCTACATGCTGGTCAAAGGCCAGATTATTACTAGTAAAATAAAAATAAAAAAATCCCCACCAAACCTATACAGAATGGTAACACTTGACAAACTTTATTATTGCCTGCATATGTTCTCAGATACCTAACTACTGAGTCAACTCTTAAGTGTGTTTTAATGCTGGAGTAATCGGCTTCTGTGGATGTTTTCACAAAGGGCACTATAATGCACTTCTTGATGTTGCATTTTAAACTGTGCTTTAGCACCAGTCATTTGTTTGTGTTAGTCCCTCTTGCAGGATGTTAGTCTTTTGGGTAGAATTTATAATAGCTCCCAATTTACAGTTGTCTGTGAACTTGGTAAGCCAGAAGTCCTTAATATTAGCTTTGACTTCTGAGAAGTAAATACCCAACAGAAGCAGACCTAGCACAGATATCCACTAGTATCTGGTCTCTAGGTGGAGATGGTCTCACCAATCCTGACTTCTTGCATCCTATCTGTGAGCCAGTCAACAATCCGGTGAGATATATAGGTTATTTATGCCTAGTTCAGTGAGTTTTTCAACAGTACCCCAATGGGAGCAACCTCATCTTCCTGTAATCCATTACTGTGGTGATCCTCTCAAAGAATCCTACCAGGTTAAGTAGACATGACCTTCCCTTGATAAAGCCAAAGTGGGATGGATCTAGTGCCTGCAGGAAGCCAATGTCCTTGTTGATCAGTTCCATGGCAATTTGTTCCATGGCTTTGCATATTAATCATGTCAGACGTAAGGGTCTGTACTTCTAAAGGTCAGTTGAGGGACCACTCTTGTGAAAAGTGATGACAGTTTCAATCCTACAGTCATTTTGTATATAACCTGTTTTGAGGCTGTAGTTGAAAAGTACCTCAAGTGGTCCTGAAATGTCATGCTGAAAGCTATTTAGGAAGCAATACAACTGATTTGTGAAAAACATTATATACATCAAGAAACTTTGATCTGTTTGGAAAAGAAGCATCTGATAAAGTGCAAAAATATAAATAATAATACCTACAGATTTTTGAAAAGTATAAAAAAGAAATATGGACATGGGAAAGAAAGAGAGATTTGATGTGGTGCAATATTTATGCAAACTCAAAAGCCAGATTAATCAATATGAAAAAGACACCCCCAAAGATATACGTTGATATGGTGCAATAGTTATGCAAAGTCAAAAGCCAAATTAATCAATATGAAAAAGGCACCCCCAAAGATATTCAAAGTGAAATATATTCAAAGACACCCAGATATGGGAAATTTCACAATAGCAAAAAATATAACAAAGAGAAAATATAGAAAAGAAGATTAGTAAAGTAGAAGTTAAAAAAATAGAAACTGAAGTTTGGTGTAGAATGTCTAACACAGGTTACATCACAGCATGATGGAACGAGCCCCCAAAGTAAGAAGAAACAGGAAGATTAGAAGACATCAGATATTTTAATTGTATTGATGATATTATTGTAGTTTTTTAGACTAATTCATTATTATCCTTGCATAACTCAATTCCTAGATATTTTAAGGTAGATTTGTGTTTTCTTATGATGTGATCCCCCTTAGTCTGTGGTTCTTTTTTTTATTTAAAAATAAACATTTTGATTTTGATTTATTGAAATGGAGTCCTGAAGTCATGAGAAATTTGTCAATTAATATATCTAATTCTTCTAATGTCTCTTTTGTATTAAATAATGTTAGTAATATGTCATCAGCAAATAGCATTACTTTAGAATTGTATTGTTCATAAACATCTATTCTTTTGATTTTTATATTGTTACAAATTGAATCTGCTAAAATTTCAATAACCAGAGCAAATAGAATTGGTGACATGGGACATCCTTGTTTAGTGTCTTTTGTTATATGTATAGATTCAGAGGTAAAAGGACCTAACTTGACATACACTAAATTATTTATAAATATATTCTTTAGAAGATGAACAAAGGATGCAGGAAATTGAAATAGCATTAGGATTTTGAATAAATAGTCCCAATTTATGGAATCAAAGGCTTTCTCTATATCTAAGCCAATTATGAGTGTTTATTTTCTTTATTAAAATCTATAAGAGAAATTATCATTTTAATATTGTCGTGTGTGTCTATGATATACAAATCCAGTCTGATCATTATTTATTGTTTTGGATAGGGATATTTTCATTCTGTTAGTTAACATTGTCATAAATATTTTGCAGTCATTATTTAATAATTATATAGGTCTACATGAGGAACAGAGGTTTGGGGATTTGTTTTCCTTTAGGATTGGTGTGATTAAGGAATATCTCCAAGAGGGTGGTATTAAAGTTTGTCACTGAATTTCTAATAGAGTTTTATGGAAGAGGGATAGTATCTTTGAAGGAAAATATTTATATATTTCCATAATTATTCCATCTATACCTAGAGCTTTATTATTTTTACCCCCTTTTATTGTATCTGTAATTTATTTGTAGGATATGGGTGCTTGCAGATCTAGTTTTAATTTTTCTGGTATTTTTTTTATATTAGAATATTTGTCATCTAGATTTAATTGATCAATATGTATATTTTCTTTTTGGAAATGTTCCATATAGTGATTTCTATAGGCATCAAGAATGTCATCTATATCCGAGACATTTTTCCCTTTCTTTTCATGGAAGATACTTTTAATGTTATTAGCTTTTGATTGTATTTTGATTCTTGTGGACAACTTATGTAGATATTTGGGAGAAGTGGCCAATGTATTAATTTTTAGTTTTTCTAAAACTAAAATAGTTTTATGTGTTAGCATTTCATTGTATTAATTGTTTAATACTTCTACTTTCTTTTTCATCTTCAAATGAATTTGATTTTTTTGAGCTTTTACTGACAAAAGTTTCAATTGTAGATCTAATAATTCAGAATCCCATTCTCTGATTTTTGTTAAACAAAGTTTGGGTTTACCATATATGTAAGCTTTTAGTGAGTCCCATATCATTATTTTATTTGTCTCTGTGGTGTAATTAATATTTATTTATTTATTTATTTTATTTTACTTTTGTTGACTGGGAATGTCTGACTGAGCCAAAGCTCCTTTTTAGCAGAGGCCCTGGGAGAAAAGCTCCAGTACATACGTATAAAATTTAGTCATTGATTACAGATAATATACAAGTGACATTTAAGAGAGTTTACAGATAATCTGAAGTCATCATACAAATATTATTTAAGTAGAAACAATGTTAAAAAGTTAGATTACTGCCATAACAATTTTAAAAAAAAGTAGTACTTAGTTTTTTTTTTTTTTGCAATTTATCAAACAGGATACAGTACAAGTATAATGAGGAGGAAGACTCTGATTAGGGAAGGATACAGTGCAAGTATAATGAAAAGGAAGACTCTTATTAGGGAGGTGAAGTTGAGAGTTATCAAGGAGGGTTTGAGCATTGGCAGATCCATTTCCTGTTAAAATATTCTTTTAGAGTTAGTTTAAATTGTTTGGGATGCGTGTGTGTTCTAATTTCGAGGGGAAGTTTGTTCCATTCAATAGAGGGATGATAGCTGTATAAGTTACATCCTGCTTTAGATTTGGGCTTATAGATTTTTAAGAGGTCTTGGGAAGAGCTTCGGGGGTTTCTGAAAGGAGCATAGTGGGAGATAATAGAGTGTAAGGCTGGACAGAAGGATGGCTGATAAAGAATTGAGTGTATGGTTTGGAGCTGAGAGAGAAGGAGGAGGTGGTACAGTTCTAGCCAGTTTAAATATCTTAGAGAGAGGCAGTGGTGTGATCTATAGGATTGTTGGTTTGTAAATCTGGCTACTTTGTGATATGTAGTCTCAAGTCTAGTAAGCAGAGAGGAGTTAAGGTTAATAAGATGTTGTGAGCAATATGTTAAGCAGGGAAGAAGGTAGGCATGAGTGAGGGCTATTCTTGCTTCCTGAGTAAGAAATTTGTTATTTCTATATAGAAGACCTAGTTTAAGGTGAGTTTTCCTGATGCAATTATTTATGTGGAGGTTGAATTGTAGTTGGTCATCAATTGTGATACCAAGGAGTTTTGAGCTAGGTTCAACTACAATAGGAGTCTTGTGAGTGACAGGATAGTAAAATAGGTCTTTATGTGGTTGGTTGTTTTAGGGCGGAAGAGTAGACGTTTTGTTATTTAGGGTTGAGAACGAGTTGGTTGTTTGAGTCTAGTAAGCATCATGTTTCTACTGAGTTAAAGGGGACTGGGTAGCTGTTAAAAGTTCAGAGTGGGAGTTAGCTATTGTTATGACTGTAGAGTCATCGGCGTATTGCATAATAGAGGAGTGTGGGCAAGAGGTATAGAGTAGGTTTGTGAAGATGTTGAAAAGTAGTGGCCCTAGAATGTATCCTCGATATCCTTTGTATTGGAAGGGGAGTAGATAAGGCAGTGTCACATTTTACAGATTGGAGTCTATCTTTTAGATAGCTTTTAAACCACACCACTGTTTCAGGGGAGAAGTTGAGGTTAGACAGTTTGTTTAATAGTAGAGAGTAAGAGACAGTATCAAAAGATTTTCAGAGAACAGGAAAGAGACAGGAGATACGTTTTTGCTCATCTCTCACCAGGGAAATACTATTGAGGAAAGGATAGAAGTGCAGTATATGTGTTATGTTTTAGTTGAAAACCATGTTGTGTAGGAGTCAGTAGGTATTCTTGAGAGAAAGATGATCCATGACCTGAGTATGTATGCATTTCTTGAGAACTTTTGTCAGAGGGGAGAGGATGACAATAGGTCTAAAGTTTGAGATTTCAGTGGAGTTAACTCCTTTGTGGATAGGTAAGATATAAAATTGTTTCCAGATGGATGGTACTTTGGATTCAGAGATTGAGTGGTTAATGATGATAGAAATGGGAAAAGCAAGTTAGTGGGTAGCTGTCTGAAGAAAGTAAGAAGTGATGTTATCAGAAGCTACCGAGCATAGTTTTAGTTTGGAGAGTAGGATTTGGATGTATGCTGTGGAGATGGGCTTGAGGAAGAAGATTTTGGGAGGGGTAGTTGTTGCAGAGGAAGTTGGGTTTATGGGGTTCATTGTATTGGAGCTATTTGAGTTAAAGAGCTTGGATATAGATTCAACAAAGTAAGTATTAAAGGTGTTGGCAGTTTCTAATGGTGTCTTTTCCTGGATAGGGTTTGGTTGATAGCTTTCCAGAATTTTTTTGGGTCAGATTTTAGTGTTGTAGGGGGATTGTAGTAGAATTCTTTTTTGTCTTTATTGATTTGTCTTTTGGCCTGGTTTCTTTATTCTTTATATCTTTGTAAGTCATTTGGGTCTTTTATTTGTAGCCATTTTTTCCAGGACTTGTCTCTAGACTTCATGAGAGTTTTTGTGTTTTTTGTTAGCCAAGGGGATATTTTAGCTTTTGTCCTAATTTTAGGAGGTGGGGCTATTGAGTTTACGATATCCAGAAAAGTAGAGTTGAAAGCAATGACAGCTTCATCTAGGGGGAGCTGAGTGAGCAAGTCGCAGCATACTCTAGATATGAGAGTGTTAAATGTTTCTGGGCTGAAATTGGAGAGATTATGTCTAGTAATATATCTGTGTGGTTTAGGAAGGTGGTTCGTGTATCTTAGCACCTTTACGGGTGAGTGGCCACTCAGCGAATCAGGAAACGTTTCAGGATTGCGGTATTTGGATGAAGCTGAGACAAGTATCCAATCAGTGAGGGTATTTGTAGTATGGGTGTTGTTAAAATGTGTTGGCTTAGTTATTAGCTGAGTAAATCCATATAAATTAATATTGTGTCAGGATCTTGGATTATTTAGTGCTAGCCAATTTATATTTATGTCACCAAGGAGGATTGTTTCCTTTGGGATGTTCAGGGAGAGATAGGAGAGAATGTTTTCCAGTAATGTAATATTTTCCCCTGGTGGTATATAGGTGGCTGCTATTGTAATTGTAGTGTAGTTGTTTAGTTTAAGGTTAACTGCTAGTGTTTCTGCTAAGGAGAAAGATGGGACTGAATGTATAATGTGAGAAATAGTAAGATTGCTAGAATAGACTATGGCAACCCCCCCTGCCCTTTTTGTTTTTACGGTCAAGGTAAATTATGTTATAGCCGGGGGGATATCATTATCTAGGTTGTGGGGTTTAAGCCAGGTTTCTGTTACTGCAATGACATCTGGGGCTTGATTTGCTATCCACTCATTAAACTGACTAACTTTGTTGAGAATGCTTTGGGTATTAATAGAATAAAAGGAGATTTGATTATGAGGAGCCGTTTGGTGGGCTGGGGTGAGATGAATGTTTGGGATAGAGATTAGGTTTGAGTTAGGACCTGGATTTGGGTGTATGTCACCTGCTACCAGTATTACAGTGGGGAAGCTTTTAGTCTTTGATGTGAGTGGGTAGTATCTAATAAGCCTTGTCTTGCAGACTGGGAATAAGAAGGAGGTATTTTTATTTTCGGAAGTTGAATGTTTGTAGGTAAGATCGAAGGAAAGATGGTGATGACAATTTTGAGTAAGGTTGAGCATTTGGGAGTGGGTTGGTGGGATGTTTATGGAAGGAGGGTAATGGTGCATAGGGTGCAATGAGATGATGCAAGAGGATTAGCTGAAATAGTAGAAGGTTGGTGAGGAGTAAGGTATACATAGTGAAGTTTAGGATATAGGACTATGAGATAGTGTAGGTAGAGTAGGGAGGAGAAGTATGGTGAGGTGGTGGTATGAGAGATTAGAGTTTAGAGTGAGAGTAGGTGGTCTGTAAGAGGTGTGGGACATATAGGGTTAAGTAGATGAATGGAGGTGGAAGAGGGTGGGTGTTTGGTGAGGAGGATGTTTAAAGTAGGAGGGGAGGGTTTTTGAGTGGGAGTGGAACTGCTACTAGAGGGAAAAAGATTGATAGTTGTAAAAGAGAGTGTGTCTATTTGGAGTATAAGTGTAGGAGTACTGGGGGTGGGTGGGAATTGAGGGCAGGGTAGGGGAGTGAGCTCATAGGACGAATGGAGCAGGAAAGAGCAAAATAAGTGGAAACAGCAGAAAAATTATCAGCAAACAGCAGTTTAATAGCTGTAGCAAAAAGGTTTGTAATTATATTTTAAGGGAAATTAATGTAGGCTATCTTTAAATGTGGGCCATTTAGCATGGAGGGAGTAGATATTTACAGTCTTAGAATGTTAAATCTCAACCAGCTTTTAGTAGAAAAAAACGTTGGGATAATAATGTTTAACTAGTTTTTACATTGGTAGATGCTACCTCCTAGTGGTAAAAGGAGATAGCAAGCAGCAGAGATAGGCAAAATCATCTTAGGTTTAAATATATTCTTGGTTAAGAAAAATGGGAGGGGAGAGAGTGGCAAACGGTCTGCGGTAGGCTGTTAAAATGAGCACACGGGAGGGCAGACTAGCTCATATAGGTAGTACAAAAAGTCTACTAGTTATACGTTTTAGGCAACATACATTAACAAATTCTTGTGTAGGGGAGTCTTCTCAGTAGTAGCTTTCTATGTCGCAGCCTATCAGGCAAATTCAAGGGTGTCTTCAGGATTTGGCTGGAGGTATTCCTTTTACTTTAAAGACAGGGAAGGAGCACGGAATGCATTACTGTAGAAGAGAGGGAGACAACACTGAGTTAGTTAATATAAAATATGCAGCTAAAGGGTAGAGGGAGAAGACAGAAGGAAAGCAATATTTAGAGGAGAAAAGATTGTGTAACAGAGCACAGTAATTAGATAGAGGCTAGGGATAGATGTAGATAGAGGGTATATGTAGAAGGAGAGTAGGTTAGAGGGGTATCAGCAGAAAGCAGCAGATTTAAGGCCATAAAACAATACAAGTTAGGCAATGTAAGCTTCATTAAAAAAAATAAATCTTCATCCCTGACTAATATCAGTAGCCCTAGTTCATTTAAGAGGAAGGGGTTAGACTTCAGTAGGCAAATATTAATCAAAGTTATGCAAAGGAAAAATAACACATTAAATGTAAAAAAAATCTTCTAACAGTACATATACAATGCATAACAGTGTCCAAAACAGTATATATGCAGTGCAGTGTCCATATAGACACAAACGGAAAGAAAATAGCTGCTAAACAGGTAATTAAGCGGTAATGCTATAGTAGGAGCTTGAGTCTAACCATATGTATATCACAGTCGGTGTTCCACCTTAAGAGAAAAAACAGGCATTCAACAATGCCCTTTGGTTGGCGTCCTTTTAACAAGATGACTTTACAGCAGGTACCAGATTATATGTAAGACATCAATCCCCAACAAATGAGTCCACTCATCCAGATTATATTTAAAACATCAATAGTCTACAAAAACGAGCCCCACTCATCCCAAAAAGCAGCTGATAGGAATCGTATAACAAGTTTATCCACAACAGCAGGGGCTACGCAGTCTTTACCATTTCAGCATAAACAAATTACTAAAAAGCCATCAGCATGAGGTCGTTATCAACTTTACTGCACTTTTACAATCAAATTCACAGTGTTTAGCACAATTGGTGCTCTACAAGCTTGCATTTAAACACAGACACACTGAATAGACCTACCAGGAGGCGAGTCAAGCAGCCCAACTGCAGCGCTGGCATGAGGGAGATGTGGACGCTTTAATACAGGATTTAAAAATGGTGCCACAGAATGTAGCAGCTAGAAGTAAACTCAGGGGAGAAACTAGCTAAGGGGGAGGGGATAGGTAGAGGGGTTACAGTAGGACTAGAGGGGTGGAAATAGGTGGGACTAGAGGGATGGAAAGTAGGTGGGAAGGAAAAATCCTGGGAAGAGGAAGGCTCAAAAGAAGTGGGTACAGAAGAAAAAGTATCAGCAAACAGCAGTTTAATAGCTGTAGTAAGAAGGTTTGTAATTATATTTTAAGGGAAAGTAATGTAGACTAACTTTAAATGTGGGTTGTTTAGCAAGGAGGGAGTAGATATTTACAGTCTTAGAATGTTAAATCTCAACCAGCTTTTAGTAAAAAAAAAAGCCGGGATAATAATATTTAACTAGTTTTTACATTGGTAGATGCTGCACCTAGTGGTAAAAGGAGATAGCAAGCAGAAAAGATACACAGAATCATTTTGGGTTTAAATAAATTCTAGGTTAAGAAAAACTGGAGGGGGGAGAGTGGCAAACGGTCTGTGGTAGGCTGCTAAAACACGCACATGGGAGGGCAGACTAGCTCATATAGGTAGGACAAAAAGTCTACTAGTTCTAAATTTTAAGCAACATACATTAACAAATTCTTGTATGGGGGGAGGTTTTCTCAATAGTAGCTTTCTATTTACCAGGCTAGCAGGAAAATTCAAGGGTGTCTTTAGGATTTGGCTGGAGGTATTCTTTTTACTTTAAAAGCAGGAAGGGAGCACCAGTAATGGATTAATTAACAAATTATTGTGCAGGGGGGTCTTCTCTGTATTAGCGTTCTATGTACTAGGCTAGCAGGCAAATTCAAGGGTGTCTTCAGGATTTGGCAGGAGGTATTCCTCTTACTTTAAAGGCAGGGAGGGAGCACCTGGAATGGATTAATTAACACATTCTTGTGTAGGGGGATCTTCTCAGTAGTAGCTTTCTATGTACCAGGCTAGCAGGCAAATTCAAGGGTGTCTTCAGGATTTGGCTGGAGGTATTCCTTTTACTTTAAAGGCAGGGAGGGAGTACCCAGAATTGATTAATTAACAAATTATTGTGTAGGGGGATCTTCTCAGTAGTAGCTTTCTATGTACCAGGCTAGCAGGCAAATTCAAGGGTGTCTTCAGGATTTGGCTGGAGGTATTCCTTTTACTTTAAAGGCAAGGAGGGGGCACCTGGAATGGATTAATTAACAAATTGTTGTGTAGGGGGTTCTTCTCAGTAGTAGCTTTTTATGTACCAGGCTAGCAGGCAAATTCAAGGGTGTCTTCAGGATTTGGCTGGAGGTATTCCTTTTGCTTTAAAGGCAGGGATGGAGCACCTGTAATGGATTACGGGAGGTGAGTCAAGCAGCCCAAATGCAGGACCGGCACAAGAGAGATGTGGACGCTTTAATACAGGATTTAAGAAGAATTGCAATTCAGATAATAACCAGGGTTTGAACTCTTTAATTTTAGTTATATATGCTGGAATTCTGGAGTTAAAGATTAATGATTTGTACCCAATTTGAAGTTTTAGTATCAATGAACTGTGGTCTGAAAAGGGGCATGAAGTGATTGAGAAATTAATGATTTTAGAGTGTAAGTCATGGGAAGAAAATAATTTATCTAGTCTAGTTTGGATGCCAAATCTGTGATCTTGATGGGAAAACCACAAAGATTTATCTTCTTTAAATTTGAAAGTATCTACAAGATGAAATGATTCTACCCATTTGTTTAAAGCTTTTTTTTTTTTTTTCAAAACAGGTTTATTGTTTTAACATACAAGAGAAATATCATAACAATTTTATACAAGTAATTAAAAATAGATATGATTATAACATTCAACAAAACAACTAAAGTATTTACAAAGACATCCACTACAATCAGATCAATTAATTAAACTAAAATACCATGCTATTGAAATTAGGATTTTTTTAACAAATTTTGTGAATTATCCCATACAATATAATAAGATGTTTTTCTAGCTGTTCTTGACCTAATTGTGTTTATTTCCATATGGCACACTATATTCATAACATTTTTAAATTCATTGAATGAAGGAGGTGTATCTGAAATCCAATTTCTGGTTATTATTTTCCTAGCCACTGCTAGAATAGACCATAACAAGGGAAGCTTAACCTTTTTAACACTTTGAGGTACAGGTGTGTTGAATAATATAAGAGATTTAGAAATAATGAAATTATCTGTAAAAAGAGCCTGCAAAAATTCATTAATTGACTTCCAGTATTCTTTCAATTTTATACAGTCATAAAACATATGAGCCCAGTCAGCATTAATTTCTACATTACATCTCTTACATATATTATCTTTATTATTTATTTTATTCATCATCAAAGGTGTATAAAAAGATCTATGTAAAAATTTCCATGTATAAAGTCTCCAGACAATGGAAGACGTAGTTCTATAGGCAGATTCCAATATATATTGTTCATCTTGTTGATTTGGTGGGTCCCCATTAATAGAAGTGAAATAATTCCAGTATCTATCTACACTGTAAAAAGTTTCTTGTCTGATAATTTTATGTATGTATGAAAATTTACCTTTATCAGAAACTTTATGTTGTAAATTTAATATCAAGTAATCAATCAGTGTTGGAATAGATTCTTTAACTCTTATAGACATTAGATCTATTTTATTAATGAGATGTTGTCTAAAGGTCTGAACCTCTAACCAGCAAGTTTCTCTTAGATCAAATTCTTGTTTTAAGAAATCTAGATTTTTAACTTTATTATCAGATATCAACTGATACCAGTACTTTAGATCATTATCTATAGCTAAATGAGTTCCTTCAGAAGTAGATGACAAAAGCATACCCTGAGTATACATTATAGGAATATAATAAAATTCCATTCCCTATACTTAGGGTGCATGAATATAAAGTTACGATAGCTAATAATAATGTTTAATGGGTAACAAACCATATGTTTAGGTGTAATAGGTGAAGTACAAAATTCCTTTAGTAACCATAACATGGAGTTATTTACTATCATATTTTTATGTGTTAAGGAGATTTTCATGAAGTGCATACTAATTAGCTCCCAATAATCTTTCCATTTTGCAACATATGACTGATCTATTAATAAAGTAATAACTTTTACAATAGAAGAGATAGTATATAAATTAAAGTCTGGAAAAGAAATACCCCTTGAGACCAGCTATTAGTATGTTTCTTTAATGCAATCCTAGGTCTATTAGGTGCCCATAGGAAATTTAACATTAGTGTATTCAGTTTCTTGATAATTATTTTTGTAGGTGGAAGTATTATTGATTGTATTAAGTATAAAATCTTGGGGAATATTATCATTTTAATAATTGTAAGTCTCTCCTCCATAGTAAAAAACATATTATTCCAGGTATTAAAAAGGTTTTGTATATTAAGAAAACAGGTATTATAATTATTATATATAATATCAAAAGACAGATTCGGGCGAAACACAGCTCATAAAAAATAAAGTCAAGTCGCATCTATCCAACGTATCAAACTTCTGTGACAAAAAGCATCCAAATAGTAGACATCCAAGTATTAAAATCCGTGTTTTATTGCATATAGGTACCAGAGTTCGCGCTTTCACCTTTCGGTTTCATCAGACTCAATATAAGGTACAAATTCAGTGAGTCTTAAATACCCATAAAGGCGGGAAAAAACAATTAATAGAGCTTATTAACAATCAAGCTCTGGCATTGAAAGGAATACATCCAAAATAAAAACTTCAAAGATAACATCTGATAATATCACATTTTGTCACAGAAGTTTGATACGTTGGATAGATGCGACTTGACTTTATTTTTTATGAGCTGTGTTTCGCCCGAATCTGTCTTTTGATATTTTTACTTGTTGCTGCTGTTTGGTTTGGGCGTTTACCCTGTTCCGTATCTTTTTACATTGTATTATATATAATAGATTTAATATCTTTAGATAGTATTATACCTAAATAAGTTATCTGACCTGAATTGGGTACATATTTAGTAAAATCACTAATGAGAATATTTTTTCGTGTATATATAGGTAGTATTTTAGTTTTTTTCTTCATTGAATATTAAACCAGAAATACTTTTAAAATTCATCATTTTATCAAATAGAGACTGCATAGAAGAATTCGATCCTGCTGATGTAATTAGAACATCATCTGCAAAAAGTTGAATTTTGGATGTTATATTTTCATCTATTTCAAAACCCTCTATGTCAGTACTGTTTCTGATCAAATTAGCCCAAGGCTCCATTACTAAAGTGAATAATAGTGGAGAAAGTTGACATCCTTGTTTTGTATGTTTAAAAATGGGTATTTTTTGTGAAACATATGTTCCTACCTTAATATAAGCCAAAATTCCTTTGTATAAATGCTCAATTAGATTTACAAATGCATCTGAGAAGTTTGTGCACTTTAGTAAGGTAAACAGATAGTCCCAACTTACTGAATCAAATGCTGAACTTATATCAAGACTAATAAGTGTTAAATCTTTATTTTTCCTATTTGCAAAATCAATTAATGTTAAAGTTCTTCTTATATTATCAAAAGTATTTCTATTTACAATGAAGCCTGTCTGATCTATATCTATAATGCCGGGGGATGATTGTCTTCAGTCTATCAGCAAAAATACTCATAAACATTTTATAATCAACATTAAGTAATGAGATGGGTCGATATGAAGTACATCTAGTTGGATTTTTATTAGGTTTTAAAATTGGCGAAATAAATGTATATTGCCAAGATGGGGGGGGGGTATTAACTCAGTTTGGGCCAAAATAAAAACCTTATGTATTAATGAATATGTACTTTTAGAGAGGATTTTATATATCTCTGGTATAATACCATCGTTACCCGGTGCTTTGTTTGATTTAAGCTTATTTATTTGTATAATAACCTCTGTATATGAAATACTTTTGTCCAATAGTTTAATCTGTTGTTTATTAAGCTTTTTATTCATGTTTGTGGTTATAAACTCCTTTATTTTATCTTTAGGTTCCATGTTAATGTTATTATGGTTAATTTTGTAAAAGTGATTTCTAAATTCATCTAGTATTTCTGGTATACTAGAACCATTCTTCTTTTTCCTTAGAGAAAAGATTTCTTTGATATGGTTTTGTTTATTCAACCTTTTTGTTTTATTTTTAAGTCTATGTAAATATTTGGGGCTTATTGAATAAGACAAAAACTTGTATTTCTCTAAAGTTATTTTAACTTTATGAGTTAAAATTTCTTTGTATTTCTCATTTAGTTTGTTTATTTCTTCAATAACTTTCTTGTCCATAATATTTTCTTTATTATTATGTTTATAAGAGACTAATTTACTTTGAATATCTAACAATTCCTTATCCCAAGATTTCCTTTTATTATTATACCATCTGATACTTTGTCCATATAGATATGATTTTAAGGCATCCCAAATATAGACAATGGAGACTTCAGGAGTATTATTTATGTCTAAAAATGTTTTACTTCTGAAAGTATATATTCTTTATAGTCTTTTAGTTGAGTTAAGTATGCTGGCATCCTTTTGATCTGAAAATTATGAGTATTTTTTATCATGAATTCAAAAACAATTGAATTATGATCAGAAATAGGACATGAAATGATTTTGGAATTAATTAAATCTGTTACCATCTGGTTAGAAATAAAGACCCTATCTATTTTTGAATAAGTTTTGTATATGTTAGAAAAAAAGGTGTATGGTAATGATTTTGAATCTATCTGATTATTAATATCATTCAAATGATAAGAATTAGCAAAATCATTTAAATGTTTTGCATTAGATGTAATTCTTCTTTTTCCTATAGTGGTAGTATCACTTTCATGTAGTATACAGTTAAAGTCACCAGCTAAAATAATATCTCCTATAGAGAATGATATGATCTTATCAAGATGATGTTTCACTGTATTAATACCAATTCCAGGTATCCAATATACATTAATTAAAGTGTAAGTCTTCCCGTTAATTTGTATTGTAACCATACAAAACATTCCTTTGTCATCCTGATAAGACTTAATGGTTTTAGGAATGGACATACTTTTATTCCATAAAATAGCCACTCCTCTTTTTTCTGAGTGTGCTCTGAACTAACCAATACTGTATATTTGTTTGTGGCTAGTTTATCAATATCTTTTTCAAGAGATGGGTTTCTTGCAGGAAGACTAAGTTGGCCTTATGTAAATTAATGTATCTTATTAGGCTTGCCCTTTTACATGGATTATTCAATCCATTAATGTTTAAAGAAATTCCTTTTAAAGATGTCATTTGGCATTTTTAAAACTTAAGAATCTTATGATCAAAATAACAAATAACAAGATAAGTAATGGTACATCTCCTCCTTTAGGTGTACCTTTAAATATAGCTGTATTTATTGAATCTCTTATGGGATTTTGTATAGGATTCAATTTTGTTTGTAGTGACAATGAGTGTACAAAATATATTGTGGATGTCAAAACTATATGCATATAACAATGAACAAGTGAAAATAATGTAAGGATTAAACCTTGCATCCAGCCTGGAGTTATAAACTCCAACTTAAGAGTAGTATTTACCACTTAAGTTAACCCCCTACCCTAAGCAGCAGTACCTCAGCTACCACCTTATCAATTTAATACTAGTTATATTTAACTGAGGTTAACAGTTTTCAATTCAATTATCTAGCAAGACAAGACTACACATTTGGTAAAACAGCATCATATAAACTAAAATAAACTTTTTTTTTTTTTTTTAAGACTGTTCATACTACTATATACATCTATGTAATATAAAACACTTGTATTCAAATAGCATTCAAATAATCTTGATGTTAGAAATCAAGAGGAGAAAAATAAGTTCTAACATTCATTTAAATCAAAACTTTGGCTAATATGATTCAGACATTACATATATTAAGATGCATCTATTTTCTGTCATGTAAATGCAGTCAACAGCTTCCCAAAAAACCTTGAATTGCTTGTATATGAGCATTTTACTCATACTCATTATTGTCAATTGAATAAAATATTGTATTTATAGAAATTGTTATAAATCATACTGCATAGTTATGCAGATTCTCAGAAACACTTGCATTATTGTAAAAAAAAAAAAAAAAGAAGCCATCACACACACACACACACAGACACATATATATATATATATATATATATATATATATATATATATACACACACACACACACACACACACACACACACACACACACATATATATATATATATATATATATATATACACACACACACACACACACACACACATACACACACACACACACACACACACACACACACACACACACATATATATATATATATATATATATATATATATATATATATACACACACACACACACACACACACACACACACACACATATATATATATACACACACACACACACACACACACACACACACACACACACACACACATACACATATATATATATATATATATATATATATATATATATATATATATATATATATATACACACACACACACACACACACAAACATACACACACACACACACACACACACACACACACACACACACACACACACACACACACACACATATATATATCTGATCTCACTGAGTTGTGTCCTTGCTGAGCACTATCCTACTTGCTGTCCCTACAATAAATCTGTCTGCTTCATACAAAATAATGCACAGCAAACACATTTTAGTAACCAGATTTTACAACCATGCTATACTACTGCTTTAAAATATATCACATGACAATTTCTTCCAGAATAGAGTTATAAAATTATTTATGCTTGTCAATCAGATGAATTAAATGAGTTATAGTAATGTATATGTTCGGAACATAAGTTTTTAACACAGATTATTATGCTGCTGTTAAGTAGATTTTCAAAAACACTTGAATAAATGTTTCATTTCTATGCCTTCTAAAATAAGACATTTACTTACTACAAGAAACTGCATCATTTAAACTCATTATAACTGACATATTTTATGAATTATAACATAGATATTTAAGTAATTATATAAAATAACTCACATTTAGATGTTAAAGAGTTCATTTTCCTTCACATAGTCGCATTTGCATCAGTTCTACTTCCTGGTAGAGTGTTCTTCCTGAATCTGTGATGTGTCAGTGTGATATCTAGGTCAAAGGTTATACTGACTGCTTTCAGCTTCTCTGTGAGAATTCTGAGAGTTGAAGCTTTTGAAGTAGCTCATGGACACTGTGCATGAGACAGCCCACATCCCAGATTGTCTCTCTTAACATTTTGGCGGGAAACTTATTAACAACTAGTGACAAACATTCATTTAGCAGTGTAAATGCATCTAAACATGACAAAACCTTCACAATGTATTTTACAGGTTATTACAGCCTCTATGTAAGTGAAATTAAGCCCAAAGTTATTAATAAGTAATAAAACTCAATATTTTTGTCCCAACTCAATTTTATGCAAATCTTATTATTTACTGTGTCTATATGATCAAAAGCATTTCTATATATTAATAAGGAAAAGAAAAAGAGAGTAGAAAATAAAAGAGTGTAAGGCAGAAATAAAAAAAATGTAAGAGAAAGCTATAAGAAGTATATACAATGGAATATTACTTACTGTTTATATTAATAGAGTTAAAAATAAAACATATTATTTACTATTATTAGTTCTAATTATTATTAGTTAAAGCATGACAGATTATTTACAAACAAGCATAAGCAGTATAATCAAGAAAGTATAATTAGGAATAGCATTTGAAGAACATATAAACTTTTTACAAGGAATAAATATGTTATTATTCTATTAATCATATTTTCATTACTCTTCTCTCCCTGCCCTCCCCCACCCTTTACCCACTACATAATCTAAATAGAATGTCATTGTTTAAACAAAGAAAAGAAGAAAAGGAGAAAAAAAAGAGAAAAAAAAATGTATCAAATTACTGACCTTACTTCTCTTTTTCAGAAAGAGAAACAAATTGAATTAGTTCTTCAGATATTTTGACTGGTTATGAAACAAAACATTTCTTTGCACACAGAGAATAACTTTGATTAAATCTTTTTCAGAATATTTGTGGCTTTCTGGAAATGCAGGAACTATATTTAAAAAGATTAATAATGAAATAAAATGATGAGAGGAAAAAAAAAAACAGAACAAATCATTTGTTTTTTAGTCTCTTCTTCTTCTCTGAAGTCTTCCACAAAGTTTCAGTTGCCAGTCTCTTTAATGAAGGACTAGCCCATTTCATTTCCTCTATTTTATCCAAAATCTTATTTTTTTTGATAAACAGTAAAGCAGAGTCTAAGTCATCAAAAATTTTAGGACCATCAGGAAGGAAGATTTTAAGCTTGGCAGGAAACAGAAGGTATGTTTTAAACTGTGCTTTTTTAAGCTCCCTTATTAGTGGCAGAAAAACTTTTCTTTTAGCTATTACCATGGAAGAATAGTCATTGTCAAAATGCACAGTTGTCTCATTAATCTTAACAGGAGCTTTAGCCCAAGCAGATTTAAGAACCATCTCTTTATCAAAAGATGATAGAAATCTAACTATAACTGATCTAGGAGAGTTTTTGTTAGAGTTAGTATTAGCTATAGATCTATGTGCTCTTTCGATACCAAAAGAGAATGCTTCTGGTAAGTCTAAAGTTTTAGGGAGCCATGTTGTTAAAAAGAAGTAATATTGTTACCTTCAATATTTTCTGGCAGTCCAAAAATCCTAATGTTATTGCGCCTAGATCTATTTTCCAGGTCATCAAGCTTTGTTTGTAAATGTGTATTTTGTTTCAGCAGAAACTCAATGTTGATTTCCTCTTCTTGGATTCTATTTTCCATGTCATTCACAGCTTCTTCTATGCCTGTCATCTGGATCTTCTGTTGTTGCAGGTCTATATGTAACAAGTCTATTTGTTTTGTAGTTTTTTCTATGAAGGTATCTATTTTAGTATCCATTTTATCCATCTTAGCAGTAAGTTGCTGGATTATAGTTATCAGAGACTGAAGTTCTTTCTTGATACCGGAGTCTTGAGAATTTGTCTTACTGGAACTCATTTCAGACTGATAAACTGACAGGAAAATTTCCAAAGTGATTTCTGACAGGAATATTGTTAAAAATTCCTTTCTTTTTTAGGTATAGTTCAAGAACTATATAAAACAAACATATTTAGAAAGAAAATTACTTCAAAAATTAATTTTTAAGTAATTAATTCCTGTCAGTGTAATGAAATTGGTGGAGCTGAAGAAATCTGCTGCTATCCTGTGTTCATCCTTGGCCACGCCCCCTTGTTTAAAGCTTTTGATGCAGCAGATGTATGCAGCGGTCTTTTATTTGTAGTTTCAGAAATATCAAGTATACAGTTAAAATGGGTGTATTTTAAATTAGCGAATGCTTAGAAAAGCGAATGCTAATTCATCGACCCCTTTTAAGTGACAGCTTAAAATCTTGAACACCCGGAACAGCAATTTTTTTACAGGGAAAAAAATCCCTGGTCCACAAAAAAAATAAATAAATAATAAAAAAAAACTTAAAACATTTTATAATGTGGGGGGCTTCACCCCCAACACCCCTCTGATGTGGCTGTGCCCCACACACACCCCCTACTTATATATACCAATTCCGAGATCACCCAACAGTGGAGGAAATGATGAACTCCCAGAACTGGCCCACCGATTTTTTGCCCTGTGAAAAAAATTGCTGTTCTGGGTGTTCAAGATTTTAAGCTTTCACTTAAAAGTGGTCAATGAATTAGCGTTCGCTTTTTTAAGCATTTGCTAATTCAATATAGAACCATTAAAATCTCCTCCTAATATTAAGTTGCCTTTATAATTACTGGAAAGGAAATCCAAGTGTTTTTTAACAGTTCCCGTTCCAATGCCTGGGAACCAGTATAGATTGGCTAGGGTACATATTCTGTTATTATATTTAACTATTACTAATGCCATAAGGCCTTCTTTATCTTCATGCTTATAAATTATTTCTGGGTTAATCACATTTGTTTTCCATAAAATTGTTACCCCTTTTGTCTTTGTCTTATAAGTGGATTGCACCAATATCATATATTCCTTAGGATTCCATTTGTAATTGTCATTTGTTTTTAAATGAGTTTCTTGAAGGAAGACAATGTGTGCTTTGTTCAGTTTTAAATATTTCAGTAGATTTTATTTCTTGCTAGGATTGTTTAAGCCATTGGTATTTAAAGATAATAAAGTTAAATCCATCTTAGGTTATTTAGACTATGTATTTTTTTGTTTTATTGTGAAAATTAAACATTTTCCTCTGATAACTATAAAGTATATGTTTGAGCTTTTAAAAGAAATGATCAGTTTTATACTTTGAGTGTTTACCAATAAAGTAATGTTTTGGTCAGGCATACTAAAAATGTTTTTGTGAAATAAATTTAAATTAATAAATGTTAACAAAACTAAGATCCGCACTAGCCATGGAATGAAAATCATTCCTAATCTGATGGATAAACCTAAATACATCAGATTATCACTTGTACCTTGACAATCCAGAATATCTGAGCTCTATAAATTGAATTATCATATGTAGAATATTTGTAATAAAAATAAGCAATATTTATATTATTTTGAACAGATATAGTACTATCGTAGGTTAGATAGAAGTCTAATGCAATATAAAGTCTACTGATTGTATAAGCAATTAATATTAACATGAAAGATAGATGACAAGCAATTCAACCATAGTAAAGTAGGATGTATCATATATAAAACCTCAGTAAAAGATTATAGCACACAGTTATTTAACATATTCCCCTTTACTGATGAAGTCTTTCAAAACGTATTACTTAATGAAAATAGATGGTAATAATATTTATACCTAATGTTTATAATACAATGTATTTTTCAGAAGTATATTTCATTGTTGGCCAACATTTAAGTAATCACTGTGTTTGTTGCTAACTTACTTAAAGACTTAAGTTTGTTTTATGTGAACTGATGAAAGTTAGTACATTTTAATTATCAGTGTATCCCTCTTTCCCTCATTTCCTACATATAAGGATTTTCATATCTGTCATTTCTTATTATAAAATGAGTGAAATTATAGGTTAAAAACAATAAATTCACTTATTGTGATTAATGATTACAAGTTCCCTTTACATATTCATAAATTGCCATTTTATGGCATATACTGAACGTTTTTAGATTTAAATGGCAACATTCTATTTTGTATAATCAGCAAAGGTTAAACTGAGTGATTATTGTCAATTTAGTACTATTTGTTCAGAATGTGATTGTTACATTCTGTGAGATTCCTAGTTCAGGCTTCTATTGTTTTCCTTGAACAACTTTTCAATTTGATGTCATGTATAAAATATTAGTTACCTTGGTAACAACTTAAATATTTTGTATGGTCAAGATGGGTTACAAAACCACAATTCAAGTTAAAGCAATTATATGACTTGTTATACACATTTACTTATATGAGAAAATCATCATGCTTCCCCTTGATGTGAATTCAATATAGTGTATGTCATGTATGTCAAGTTAAAATCGTAATGTTATTATACACAATCCCATGTTATTAAACTAAGTGTCTATTGTTAATTTAATACTATTTGTTCAGGATATGATTGTTATATTCTGTGACATTTCAAGTTCAGGCTTCTATTCTTTCTCTTGAAAACTTTGTCAGTTTGATGTCATGCATAAACATTAGTTACCTTGGTAACCGCGTAAGTATTATAGATCATCAAGATGGGTTACAAAAACTACACTTCAAGTTAAATCAGTTACATGACTTGTTATGCATATTTACTTATATAAGAAAATCATCATGCTTCCTCTTGATCTTCAATGTAGTGTATGTCATTTATGACAAGTTAAGAGAGTAGTGTTATTATACACAAGCCCATGTTATTAAGTCTTGTCTTTAATATCTAAATTCAGCAGACTGCTTCATCTTATATGACAATTACTAAAATCATACATTACATAGCTATTGTGTGTTTTTTTTTTTTTGTCTGTTGCTTAGATATTTGAGAGACCACAAGCTGTAATGCTTATTATTATTATTAGTGCCTTCCAAGCATGTTTATTCAGTCCATAGACTTTAAATTATGAGACCCTTCTAGTTTCTTATTCGTTATAAGTATATTTTCATCCTTACATACACACGTCAGTACTTCAAGCAGGGGCAACAATGCCCATCTAGTTTTGCCAGAATACCATTCACTAGTTCATGTAGTGTGTTTCCAGGCTGTTCTTAAAATATCCAAACCAATATTTGTCCTTTTCCATTTTACCAGCCTGTTCCATGCAGTGACCACACTGCCAGTGAAGTAATCAACATGCCTTCCATTCCTACAGATATTTCCACAAAGGAAATCTGATGACTCTTTAGCACTTCCCAGCAACCCCAAATACCCCTAGAATCAGCTATCCCCATAATGCCCAACACGTCCAAGCAAGATCACCTCCCAGACCACTGCAAAGGGTACTCCACAAGATCAAGTGCTCTTAGTCTTTCACATTAACTCAGACTTCCACTCTTATGTAAGTCCTTAATGTGTTTGCACCAAAATACGTTTTAAATATAAAATTGTGCTTATTATTTTATTTTAATTTTTTTATCAAGAATCACCTTAATGAGCTAAATGAAGTGGTGGGAGACCATCTATATGTGTACATGTGGTTTAAAACAGCCCTTTTATTATATATTTATTTTTTTAAAACCAAAAACGTCATTGCCGAGAATCATCTCGAAGGCTCCTCAGAGCCATTATTCATGATCATCACTCTGTCTCCATTACCATAGCAACCTGGGAGCATCTGTTTCTGTTAGTGTGTCTGTGTACTGTATTCCAGAGGCTGGCGATGCACCTAAAGCAAAGCTTCACTCCACTGCAACTTCAAGCCTAAATTCCCTCTCTTTCAGCGAGGCAGCAGCCAGGAAAAGAACGGAGAGCAAACAGATCAACAAAAAAAAAAAAAACAACTCCCAACAAGCCACCACAACAAGAGAAAACACATTCTTCCAGCCTTGCCACCGCTCACCTCAGCAGATGTATAAACAAACTATTCTCTGCCAAAATATCTCAAATCGCAGTTTTATCCACCCCCTTCCCCTGATTTCAGGCTAAAACATCAAATGTCTCTTCCTAATACACAAGCATCAGTAAACCTCAATTACAAGTCACAACCCTCAGCTTCCCGGAGACAAAAATGGCAACATACAACAGCTGCCAGACACAGCTGCATCCACACACACCATGTCAGGTTTAATCATACAGCACTCAAAGATATGATACCTGCCATATTTGATATTAACTATGTTTAGACAGAATAATAATGACATTTGTACTAGTTGCCAGACACAGCTGCATCTACACACACCATATCAGGATTGATCAAACAGCACTCGTAGCTGTGATACCTGCCATAATTGATGTTAACTATATTTAGACAGAATAATGATGACATTTGTACTAAGAGCTTGCTACTATTATTTAACCAGGATATACATGGCATTTCTAAATTATACTTTAACTGAAGAAGGCATTAGTCCGCATGACAGCATTTTTTTTAAAGCACTCTACTTTTAGTGCTATTATGTATTATGTTAATTTGTTACATTTGAGCCTGAACTATGATGAATGGTACCTTGTTGAAATAGTTAATTAATTACTTAAATTGTTATAAGTAAAATCAATGAAAAATGAACATGATAAGTATTCATTGAGTTCAAGCATTGGAATAGAAATTTTCTGTTTGTATTATATGTTGCTTTGTTTGGCTTACATATAATGTAAATAGTAACCCATCTTGACCTACCTTCGTTTGTGAAGAATTATTGGACTCTTTGAACATTCGGAATAAATCATTACTGTTTCTCAGTTGTTTATGAAACTCTCTTTTTTAAATAAAAACAGATGACAAGTGATGTACAGTATCAGATGATACTTAGATGTAGTTGTAAGAGTTATTTTTTTGGGACAGCTATCTTGGAATCAGCTTTTTGTTTCTTCTTTCTAGCATTAGTCCAATGATTTGTTTATTTTATACTTTTAAGAGTAGGGGCCAACCATTCCATTTCTTCTGGGACAGATACTATGTTGTTGTTTTTGATGAATGCAGTAGATTCTTATAAGTCATTAAAGGTTCTCATCT